>NC_081408.1:469132180-469274680 GCF_030272615.1 Cryptomeria japonica
GTTGTTTGTACCTTCTATAATAACTTTGGTGATGTGGCTATGAACTGCAGAAGAAGAATAGGAAGAGGAAATGCAGGACCCTGGAGATCATCTGGTATTGTCTATTACTAGTGCAACAAACCGAGGCATTTGGAAAAGTTTTACAGAACAAGAAATAGCGAACTGGTCAACTCTTTCAAAGATCAGAAAGGCAAGTAGAAAATTGATGTTGAGGAAACCAAAGAAGATATGAAATGGACTTGGAAGAAGAAAAGCAAAGAATTACCTATAGAGGAAATCATTCCTTCACCTAGTGAAGAGAATCCAACACCGGTGACTTAAGCCTGTCTAACATGGCTAAGGGGAGTGTAACGGTAAAACATTTTCGAACCCCTTTTGTAAAATGAGCGGGAAAGAATTTTTTTTGAATTTTGAATTTTGGAGACTTTTTGTTGACATGTTATTAACCAGTATTTCACTTGAGTGGTGAAATTAGGATTTGTAACCTAAAAGTGTGAGCATTTATTGCGGTTGGTAAAAAGGATAAAAAAAAAGTTTTACCTTATTATTTTTACCCTAACTCTTTTGAAAAAGGAAAATTGAAGCGATTGCAGAGCAGAACAAGATTGTCTTGGTGAAAAATGGCAAATTTCTTTGTGATAGAGAAATCAAGTTGAATTGGAAGCTGTAGAGAAGCGAACGGGTGTGCATTTGAACAGTTCAACTGGGAAACGGAGCGATGTGCAAGATACAAGGTATTTCTTTGTATACCGCTTTGAAACTTGTTTATCTAGAATGGCATCTACTTCTAAGTCTGTAGAGAGGTTGATGATCACTACTAAGTCTGAGGAAGCTCTAAAGGCAGATGAAATTATGTCTTATAATGCATTATTGCAAGTCCCAATTGGTGTCGTGGTCAAAGGTGATTTGTCCAACTATATAGATTGCAAAATTGAAGATTTGGGAACTCTTCACATCTATACTCAGCTGAAATCACTTTGTGATAAGGACGAAAAGATTGAAACTAAATATGCTAGGGTTTTTGAAAAAGGGTTTCATAAGAATAATCTTCAGTTGAGTCCACGGAGCGAATATGTATCTAGAGAGGACTCACACAATAACCAAGGAAGCTATTAGGGTTGTAACGGGTTATTACTCAACCGGTGAAGTTCCTGTGTTGAGGAGAATTTCAAAAGATATTATCTTCAAGTTAATTGGTTCTACATCTGCTAGGCATGCTTTTTCTATCAACAATATTAGAGACCCTGCGGTGAAATTTGCAGCAATGGTGATAGGCTACCAATTATTTTACTCCAGTAGACTTAACAGTGTTCCATCTGCAACAATTCATACAGCACATAGAATGATAATTGATAGTGCAGACTATGATATTTGTGAAGCTATCAGAATCCAGTTATTTCAAAATTTGAAATCCATTAAGAAGGACAATTCTCAGAATTTCAAATATGGTCAGCTGTTAGCTAGGTTATTTTTCTACATTCAGATCGTTCTAGCGGGTATAGGTGGCATTGAATGGTCCAAAGAACAACCGGTCAACGCACAGATCAAGAACATCATTAAGGCTATGAAGAATACTTCTTCAGTTGCTGTGAATAGGTACTTTAATGAATTCTAGAAGAAGATGATCTTGAAAATGAGGTTACCTAAAGATGTGGTAAAACACTTTGAAAAAGACATAGTCTTCACTATTACCAATGACTTTTGCTTCAAGCAATTGAACCTAGAGAGGAAGAGATGGAATATATGAGCTACGAGGTTAATCATGATTTACTGGTCGGCTATGCTAATACCCTGTTAGCATCGCCCAAAGATAAAAAGAAGGCAAAATTGGACACCTTGGCAGTCCAAAAATGCACCAACTGAAACCGGTATTGCACCTGTAGCAAAAGAAATGTGATGAAAAATCTCTTGTGAAGAAGACTACAAGGGTGACTCGGAGTGTCCTAACCAAGAAGGAACCAACACCTAAAATATTTGAGAAGAAGGAGAGTGCACCAAAGAAGAGGAATAGGAAACTGATTTTGCAACCAAAGTTTGAGGGTACATATACTGAAGAAGAACCAAAGAAGGAAAAAGAAACCAACAGAACACCTAAGAAGGTAAAGGTAGTGCCAAAGGTAACTACACCTATAGATATTGCCACCTACAAACCTGACACAACATTTGAGAGAACAATGAAGTCATTGGGAAGAAAGAGGCTTGACAATGTCAAAGAACATTATGATTCTTTTACTGAAGATGAGCAGAAGAAAATACTCCAACTGGTAATAACCTATTTGGGTCATTACAGTATATTTCTGCATGATTTGGAGAAATATATTTCAGTCTCTTTGTATAATACTTTGTTAGATAAATGGGAAGAAGCCATTCAATTAGAAAAGAAGATTATTGATGAAGTATTTCTACAGTATTTTCCCAATCTATCATCAAATGGAATTAGTGCTTTAACTGAGGAATACAAAGCATATTTTGATTTTAAAGTGAGATGATTGAAGCTTCTTAATGCAAAAAGGTCAGTTTTTGAGTCTGAGACACATCGGCTAGCCTATATAATCAAAAAGAGGGAAGATATCATCCACTCAAGAAGTAAGGATGATACTATAGAAGATGTTCCTCAATCAAAAATGGATAAAGAGGAAATTGTTCAAGCTGATGTAGTCTATCCAACCAAGAAGAAGGATGATTCCATTATTCTTGTTGATGAAGATATTCAGGACACAATAGACCTATCTGGAGACATTATTGCACCAGATATGGATCCTCCTACAATCACAGAAGTCCAGGTTACATCAGGTGATCAACCAGGTAATCAACTAAAAGTGTTTAGTGAACCGGCAACTAAACAACTGGAGAAACCCCAATCTCCACCGGTCATTGAGATTACTGAAAAGGAGTCTACTGAGGAAGCTATTACTCAACAAACAGAAGATACAACAAAGAAAAACATAGAAAGAGACATCATTAAGAGTATACCCCCTGAACCGGCAAAGCAAGAACTACTTGATGATGATGATGAAGACTCTTTAAGTATTTCAGGACCTATTGACATGAATACCTTGAGTGCATCAGAAATGATGAATATTGTTAATGTTATGCAATCTTGTGCACACAAGAAGAGATTGAAAGAGCAACGAATTAAGGCAGAGACAATCCAGAATGCAGTAGAAATTTTGTCTGGATTACTACCGGAAACCTCTATCACACATCTTCCTACTCCTATCAGCAAACTTGGTTAGTTAGTTGCAAATGCATCTAATCAAATCAAATCGCTTGAAGATGCTACTCAAATATCTGCTAAGAAGAGCCACAAGAAGGCATATGGAGATAAATTGGCTAAAGATAAATTGGCTTTATCTCATAATGGCAGTCTGTTAAAGAAAGTTATTGAATCTAGAGGAAAGTATCTTGCCTCTACCTCCAATATTACTTTCTTTTATTCTGATATTTCTAAGAATCAAGCTGAAACTGAGAAGGAAATAGAAAGGTTATGCAAGGCATATGTCCCACTCTAGGACTCTATTCATGCCTTTAATCAGTCTATAAATGAATTGCATGATAGAATGAATAGGAATGATAATGAGAGACCTAAGAGATTCCAATCTCTAAGAGAGCTCAAGAGTCAGCTCACCTTATAGGTTGGCATTCTTTAGAGAGCCTACTCCAGTGCAGAAGCTATTCTTGCTACTCCTGACACCTGCACACTAGACTCAATGGAAGAATTCTATTCCCAATTGTTTTCTACCTCTGAGTATACGGATACCATACTGGAATCATGGAAGAATGCTCTATCCCAGATGAAGCCGAATTTCCACAATATTTTTCATGAGAATAGCCAATGCATGAACTTGTTTAAAATTGTAATATATGATGAACACTTTGATACAGATTTTCTATATATATGTATATATTTTACTTTATCATTTTGGCATTGTTGTCAAAGGGGGAGTAATAATATGTATGTATGTTTTTGAAAATTTTGTATTTATGCATGCATTAAGGGGGAGTATTGCATTAAAAGGGGAATATGAGTACATATGTAAATATGTTGTGTATGCACACTTAGCGGTATTGTAGTACTCTAAAATTTTCTAAGTGTTGCCATCAATGCCAAAGGGGGAGATTGTTGGCTTGATGATAATTGTAATGTATTCATCACTTGTCATTGATGAAACACTCTCACACACATATATGATTACATTGACTACTAGTGTAACTTCAATTGGTTTACACTACCAACCAGTATGTTTAAGGTCTATCTCTAACCGGTACTTTGTGTCAACCGGTGTGTGCCTAAGAGATAACCTATGATTACACTAAGTCGACATCAAAATGAAGATAAAGTTGAAGATGAAGATCAAGTGGAAGATTCTAGGACAATGATTCACTAGTTTTATTCTAACTGGTATCTGATTTTGTGATGAGTTACCAGCACCATTTGTTTGGCGGTCATTTTTGTGATGAGCTATGTTTAAATGTCTAGATACACTGCACCTAGGAAATTGTTTTCCTATGACCACCATAAGGTCTGAATGTCTATTTAAAGACATCTTAGTGAATCATTTTATAAGAGATAAAAAAGAGAGAACAGATATAGAAGAGGTGATCTATGCGAATACTTTTGTTGAAGAGCGATAAGTGTTTAGATGGAGAGTAGTGTTGAATGTACTTAGAATGATCTGATCAAGCAATTTTTGTGCTACTCAGAACAAATCAAATCTTTTTTTTTTGTTTTCTAATCATTACAACATAATAAAATCCCCTAACCGGGTAAGCTCTAATAAGCTTCATTGTACAAATCCTCTAACAAGGTGATCCATTAGTTTGGATTCTAAAATCCTCCAGCAAGGTTACTCTTAATAGGGTAGTACTCTTAATAGGGTATAAGCTTCTAATCAAGCTTGGGATCTCTAACAAGATTCATTGCTAGCAGAGCTCTTTGTAAGACCTTAACCGATCAGTTTTCTATTACTGCAGATAGTTAACTTGTGAGTTCCATCTCACCGTGGTTTTTACCTATTTGGGTTTTCCACATATAAACACTTGTGTTATGGTGGATGTTCTACTTTATGTGGATGCTATTATTTCATTTTGGATAGCATGTATTTTGTTAAAATTCTTAGTTAAGTTCATCTATCGGTTAGTGTTTAAAGTTGTGCTTGTTTTGGTGTCACTGATTCAACCCCCCCTCTCAGTGCTTTTCAAGACCATCATATCTAAGGGAGAGAGATTATTTGGAAAGAGGTAGATAATAATGATTTGTATGTGTCTTTGGCATTGTTATTAAAGGGGGAGAGAAGCATGTGAAAAACTGCCTTATCTATCTGAGGTAAAGAGCTATGTGTGCATGATCTCAAGGGGAGATTGTTGGAGTTGATTTCTTTCTTTGCATTGATTTTTTTCACATTCATATGTTGCCATCAATGCCAAAGGGAGATATTGTTGGATATTATAGTTGTTGGAATCTGTTGTTGTCATTGATATCAACATATTCATGTGTTTCGGTGTTGCAAAGAGTTGGTTTGGGTGATTTATTGCAGATATACTGATGCAAATTAATGGGTTTTGAGATAATTCTCTCTAGTTGATTCAGTATGAGTTTCAGTGTTCCAAAAGGTGATTTGGTCACGTTATGTGATCCGGTGTGGTGACTAGTTTTTCTGTTTGTCCTATATTGCAGAGTTATGATTTCTGGTTTGTATTGCTCTAGAATTGATTCTTTATGTTGTGCATATTTTGAAGAGTGTTTTGGGACATTCATGTGTGTTCTCATTTTGGGTGGTTCATGATTTGGAACTTCACAAGCATATCTTTTAGTTTTCCAGTTGGTGTTCTTGGGCTCCAGTGATAAAATAATGATGATTCTAGTTATCTGTGTTATTGTGGTTATTGCAGTGGAATTGACATTGCTTGTTAATTTTCTTTGATCGTGTTCTATGCGTTTTGGTGGTCTGCATTGATTGTGGTGTGCATTATCAAAGATTTTATTGGTTCGGTGATATTCTTCATGTTATACGACTTTATGGCCAACCCGATAGTTGTTGCATGTTGCGGATGATCTTGATGAGATATTTGGTGGTGTTGCATGTTTGAGGATTTGATTTTGTTCCATGCTATGTCCTTGCCAACATTGTATTGGTCTGCATATTGATTTATGTATCGTGTGATGTAATTTTGTAATTAGGTCTTATGTGCTGAGCTGACCTTGAGGGTAAGGTTGATGAATTGTATAAATATATGTAATATTCATTTGAGAGAGGTGATATACATTTGTGAATATTGTTTTGATCCTTCAGTAGCAGAGGAGATAAGTGAAGAAATGCAAAAGAGTGTGCAGAAGTGTGAAGAGAAGAGTTTGAGTATGTGTGCTTAACCAGAACTTTAATCAGGCATCTGGAGATGCTATTCTTTGAGTTCATGTAATCTGGATTGTTGTTCAATCTTTGTAAGGCAATAAACCTTCCCAAGTTTTTAGCCCTTTGTTGTTTTTGAGTAGTGATCTCTAAGAAGTGTGCCTGAATGCATGTGTATTCCCCATTGTAATGTTTACACATACTACTGCAGAGTATTATCATATTGTGGGTACGTTCCCACCATGGTTTTTCCCTTGATCGGGTTTTCCACGTCAAAAATTCATGTGCTATGTGTGTTGTTGATGTGGTGTTTTTCTTTTTTCTTTTCGTTCTTTATCTCATTTGAAGTTAAGGTTAATTTGGTTAAGTTTGGTGAAAATTGATTCACCCCCCTCCCCCCCCCCCCCTCTCAGTTTTCCTACATTGCTATTGCCAATGAGGTTGGTGGTTCTTCATGTTAGGAAGAACTCTCCAAGGAAGTGTTGAAATAGAAAACAAATTAAAGATATAGAAAATTCAAACTTTTCTCTCTTTGTGATGTCCCATTTTCCTCTAATCCTAAGGACTTTTTGAATCTATTGGTGTGGCTCTCAATAGTAGCAACATGATCACAAAATGACTACTTAGGATGTGAGTAGCTAAAATGATACTATGCTAGATACATGATTGATTTTACATGATTCTAAGATTATGCTAAAAATGCTATTCTAAATACTAATTGATCAAATGACAAGATATAAAATGAAAGAGAGTAACAATGCAAAATTAAGCTAGAATGCAAGGGATCATGATTGATCAAAATGAGAGGTATTTATAGGATTTCCAAGGCCAAGGATGAGGTGGCAAGAATCAACAGTCAAGATTGGATCTAGAGATATCAAAGGCTAGGATTGAGGAAGTTGGAGAAGAGGTTGGAGGGAAGGACACATGTCATCTCTATGGTGACAAGTGGTAAGAATCTTCAACCAATTGCTCATGAGAGGGCAAGTGTCAAAGATGATAAGACATGTGGGCAAAGTGTTGTGTGTCCTCAAAGGGGTGTGTACACTCCAAATGGGTTAGAAACAGGTTAGAATGTGCAAGTTAGGAAGGATAGGATTTGTTAGACCCATGGTAAAATGGAATGGGTTAGGTCAGGGGGTGGTTAGGCTAGGAGGTTAGAAGGTGGTTAAAGGTAGGAGCCATGTGCTTATTTGAATTTAGAAATTTAAATAATTGGAAAATGGATAATTAAATTCAACAAATTGATTTATTTGTTTTATTTAATTATGAGAATTGAAGAATTGAATTTGATGGGGGGAAATTAATTAATTTAGATTAATTAATCAAGAGGAATTACTGAATGAACTAAATGAATAAATCCTTAGATTTAGTCACAAGTAGAGGAATTAAAAGGGGGTAACTAATTAAATCACTTGCGTATTTAATCAACTATGAAGGTTCAGTATGTGTTACACAAACAATAAGAACTCAATCTTTCACTTAATGCAATGACATGTGATTCACATCATAGAAAATCTATAAACAGATTTATCAAGAGGACACAGATATTCATCAACACAAAAGTGTACACAATATTTGGAAAAAGAAACAGTGAACCTTGCATATTAATCTTTAGGAAATAATTGCATACATAAGCTGCACTTGCAGATACTCCATTACAGATTGCTCACACAAAATGATACTTCTTCTTCCCATAGACTCCTCTAATACAAAATGATATTCAATCCTTACAGCTAGTATCTTTCCTTATGACTCTCCCCCCCTTTTACATATAAGAATGACTCCCCCTAAGTATGTCAATCAAAATACATATATGAAAGGACACACCCTTTCATTCACAGAAGAGAAACCTGCAGACAGTTACATTCCAAAGGACACACCCTTTGGTTTAATAATTAATTACAAATGAGAATCCTTAAAAATACTAAATTCTCCACCTTGATAAAATTCCTTAGCAAATATCCATCATCTTCTCATTATCTCCTGCACACAAGATAAGCCAATCAAATTCCTTGATTTGAAAATTAAACATATTCCACCTTAGCTTTTAGTTTGGAAGTTAATAATCTTTATATAAGTACTTGTTTAAAATAATTCAATAAAACCAAAGTATTTTCTTTCTTTTAAGAAAATAATATGCAAATATAACATTCATTGACATAAGATAATAATTTACCCTAAAACATTGTTATATCAAATCAAATAAAATAAAATACTTCCCTTTATAATGATACCATGAATCAGTATTATTCTTTTGGCCAAACTTCCTCCCTCAATGAGCTGTTCACAGGTCTTATTGATTCTGTAGTTTCATCGATACTTTTTATTTTATCAGCCGGACCACTTCTAATTTCTTCGATGTGCTTTATGTTGATGAAACTGATGCTTTCAATGAATCCTTTTAGAGATCTAACATGGCCAAGGTTTGTTCGATAAGTCACTTTATGAATTTGATGACGTGCCACCTGACTACCAGCTCATCACCGCCGGTCTACCACCTCAGCACCACCAGACACATTGTTTCACTTTGTTTCCTCTTTGTCGTTGATCCGCAATAGATATTGATCATGTAACTTTCAATCACGGAATAACGATATCCGTTGGATCTTCCATGATCTACTCACTCTTTACCCCATTATTTACTACATGTGCTTTGTCATTGATCTGCGATGAATAACCATTGTGCACTTTCCTATCGTGGTATAGCAATAACCGTCGAACTCCCTCAGACTTGCCAGCTCTTTATCTCTGCTTTTCGAACTTCTGAATTGGTTTGCGAGTCCATCTGGGCACCACTTCATCTACCACTTCAACACCGTTGGACCCACCACTGACCTTGGCTCTTCTTTGTCATTGATCCGTGATAGGTATCTGTTGTGCACTTTCCCATTGCGGAATAACGACAGCTGTTGGATCTCTTTCAACTTGCTCAATCATTAACTCACCTTTTCTGCACATGCTTTGTTGTTGATCCGTGATAGGTATTTGTTGTGCACTTTCCCATTGCGATATAGCGACCACCGTTGGATCATCCGCCCGATCATCAGATCTGCCTGACTTTCTCGATCCTTAGCCTCCATCCTCACCAGTCTATCGTAAAAATTTGGTTGCCTCGATATGTGTGTCTACATGCATGGGGTCCACTACGTTCAACCTTCTTCTCGCCAAAATCCATTTGCCTTTTGATAGTTATCATGCGAGTCACTTTGGACTTGAACGTTAAAAGAGCCTATCCCACAAACAATGTGGGATAAAGGCTTTCCTTCTTTTGGTAGCTCCATTTTCTTCAGTAATGCTCCTCCAAAACGATTTACTAATATTCAACTGGCAAGATCTAAATTTAGAATTGCATATTGTAAATTTGGATAAGTTGTATTTATATTTGCCTTTAGAAAACATATCAAATAACCTCATATGAATCCAAAATTTGAAACGTAGGTCCTTAGATATACATGAAATATAAAGGAATAATTAATTTGACCTGATAGTGTTGAGATGAAAAAGAATTATGGTTCGAAAAGGTATACCTGGCTTGATTCCAAAATTTGTGAAACATATACATACCTTGAGATGACCTCTTGATGGATGCATCAGACCTGGTCTCTGAAAGTTAGAATTGAACGAACCTACTTGATTATAGATGTTACACATGATTGAACATAGAAATCTTCTTTTTGGCATGAATCTGGAACTCTAAAATTTGAAAATTTTAGGGTTCCAAGAGTGTCTCTTTCTGGGGATGTATGCTCCATGTGAGCATAGCAAGATCTCAGCTATCTCTGGATAAGCAGACCAAAATGAAAAATTGAAAACATATAACAGAAAACAAGAAAAAAAACTATATTACTATAATACAAGAAATACTCCATGATCATGAAGAGAAGAAATGCTTGAGGTATTGAGCATGGACTGGAAATTCTAGCAATTTTCCATCAGTACCCTACAAGTAATATGATTTTTCTCCAACCTTTTCAAAGATGATATAAGGTCCTAACCAGAGTGCATCAAATTTTCCATGTTTTCCTTTGTCTTGGTCTTTGTCATTCCATTTGAGTACCCATTCTCCCTCCTCAAAAGTTATGTCACAAGCCCTTTTATTATGTAAAGCCTTAACCATCTATTACCTCTGAATGTTTCTTTCCTGAGCCTCTTTTCTACATTCATCCAACTCAACCAACGTCATCAATCTGTCCCCCATAAAGTTCACTTCTTCTGAAAAATCTTTTGTAACAAATTTAAAAACTGGGAGCAAATTACTCAAGGGTAATCTTGCTTCTTTGCCATATACAAGCTCATATGGAGTGAATCCTGTGGATTTCTTAATTGTCACTCTATCAGCCCATACTGCTAATATCAATTTCAAATCCCAAGCTCTTTTATTATCAGCCAACATCCTTTTGATAATCTTCAACAAGTTTTTATTGTTGGATTTTGCTTGCCCATTTCCTTGGGGATGGTAAGGTGATGAATAGGACAAAGTGATGCCATAATTTTCATAGAAATCAGGGAACTCATTGGATCTAAAACACATCCCATTATCTACCACAATCTTTCAGGGTACCCCAAATCTAGTCAGAATGTTTTCCAAAAGAAACTTTATCACAACTTTGTTGGTAGCCTGTCTTATGGGAATGGCTTTAGCCCACTTAGTAAAATAATCAATAGCCACCAAAATCCATTTATGCCCACCACTAGATTTGTTTGCTACCTCTTCTATGAAGTCAATACCCCACATCTGGAATGGTTCCTCTGTATGCATGGATCTAAGAGGAATGACTCCATTATACTTAAGTTATCCTAAAAAATTTTGACATGCTTCACATTTTCTGATATAAGCATGACTATCTTTCAAAATTTGGGGCCAATAATAACCAACATTTAGAATTTTATGAGCAGTGGTTTTGGCTGAAAAATGACCTCCACATACTCCTTCATGTAAATCTTTTAAAACAACAGATGCTTGATACTCATCTAGACACAATAAGAGAACACCATCTCTATTTTTCCAATATAAATCTCCATTAAGTAACACATACTTAGATGTTTGAAGTTTTAAAGTTCTCTTCTGACTATCATTTAAACTATCCAGACATTTCATGCATTTCAAGTAATATACAATATTTGTATACCAAGGACTCCTCTCAATGCTAATTTGTGCATCTTCCAACTCTACTTGATTTACCTGCGCTGCTTCAAAATTGGATTCTGCCATTAATTTTACCAAACCCTAACCCCTTACCAACTTTGTGATTTGTAGATCAATATTGAATTATTGGATCTGATTTATCCATCTGCATCTCCTTACAGTAGTTTCTGATTGTCTTAAGTTGTCTTTAACAACAACATTTGGCGCATATGCAATGACAGTGGCACCAACCAAATAGGATCTGAAAAATTTTATAGCTTTCACAAGAGCATAAGCCTGTTTTTCATTCAAATCATAGTTCAATTTAGATGCTTGTAAGGTTTTGATAAAAAATGCCACTGGATGTTCATGGCCCTCATCATTCTTTTGTAACATGACAGTGGCAATGGTATGGAATGAAGCAAATGAAAATACTTGGAAGGGTTTAGAGAAATCAGGTGATTTTAATACAGGGGCTTCCTTGATGGCTCTTTTGATATTTACAAAAGCTTCAAGAGCTTCATTAGTCCATTTTATTTCAGCACCCCTTTTCAACATTTTAGCAATAGGCTTTATGATTTTAGAGAAGTTTGAAACAAATCTTCTTACAAATTTAATTTGACCAAAAAAAGATTGAATTGCTTTAACTGTTTTGGGGATTTGAATTTTATCAATAGCAGCAATCCTTTCTGGATCAATTCTCACACCATCTTTTGAAACAATGTGACCTAACAACTTTCCTTTAGTAACCCCAAAATGACTTTTTTTTAGGATTCAAAGATATGCCATATTCTAATGCTCTAATAAAAAAAAATTCTAAGTCGTTACAATGATGTTCTACATTTTTAGAATAAGCAGTCAGATCATCTTGGTACATTGTTAAAATATGATCAATTAACCCTTCAAAGGCTACATCCATAGCCCTCTGGAATGTAGCTCCTGCATTTCTTAACCTGAAAGGCATCCTTGCATACACATAAGTGCCCCATGGTGTAGTAAAGGTTGTCTTGTATTTCTCTGACTCCTTGACCTTAACTTGGTTATAGCCTAAAAACCCATCCATCATAGACAATAATTCATTTCCTGTAACCTTCTGCAACAGAGCTTCCATGTTAGGCAAATCATAGTTATCCTTCAAAGATGAAACATTTAGATTTCTGAAATCTACACATAACCTAATATCATCATTTTTCTTTTGTACTGGTACTAAGTTTGACACCCGTGTTGAGTGCCTTATAGGCTCAATAATCCCTGCATTTCTCATTTTCATTAACTCCTCGTTCATAGGAGCCAAGGTAGGGTTTATAGGCCTTTGTTTTTTCCTGAAGGGTTTAGCATCCGGTTTTAATGGTACCTCATGCTGAAAAAGGTCTTCATTGTATGCTTTAAGGTCATCATATGACCAAGCAAAGACATGTCTATATTTTCTCAACAGATTAATCAATATTGTCCTAATCTTTGGTGTGAGCCTTTTTCCAATATACACTTCTCTTGGATTGCTCTCACTTCCCAAGTTTTTTTTTTCAACACCTTCACACCCTCCTGAACTAGGTCTAAAACTAACCATGTCTTTATCATGAAACATTCTTTCCAGCTCTACCAATCCCTTCAGGATTTTCTTTGTCTTCATCTGCAACACCTCTTGCCCAAGTACTATTTTTGTGCCATCCTTGTCTTCTACAAGTCCATTCCAATCAATCTGTTGGTCTGCATACTGATCTTCACAAAAGAGAAATCTTAGCAGATCCCTGTCATCGTCAAACACTTGCCAACTCTTAACATTATTAGGAATAGATGGTCTTGTTTTAATTTCAACTTGTGTAATATCATCAAAAGGGATATCATTATGTTTAATTGCCAGGTTAGCCATAAAGTCTACCAAAATATTATTGGACCTTTTAGTCCAATTAATGGAAAAAGAATCAAAAATTTCAATATAATCCCAAACCTCATTCCTGTAACTTCTTAATTTTGTATTTTTTGCAGCAAATTTGCCTCTAACTTGTGAAACAACTAATTTTGAATCACCATAAATTGTTAGTAACTTAATGCCATGTCTGTTTGCTAATTTAAGTCCTAATAAGAGAGCTTCATATTCAGCAATATTATTAGTACATTCAAAAGCCAATGAGAAAGAGTATTTAAAAGATTGTCCATTGGGTGAAATAAACACAACTCCTGCTCCATTTCCATCCTTACTATAGGCACCGTCAAAATACAATTTCCAAATTATACTTTCATTGTGTTTAATAGCCTCTGCAATTTTTTCAATTTCTAAAGGTTTAGAAATACTTACCTGAAAGTTGCCCATATCAGAATGGAAAAAGCAAGTTACTTGATCTGGATCCACTTCCTCTATAAGGTAGGGAGATCTTGGTTCTCTGTTAATTTCTTACCTCTGCTCCTTTGACCGGGATGGTAGCATATGATAGATCTAATTGCACATACTTTATTAAATCTTTTATTAAACTCAGCAACTGATTCATTCTGATTTTTCTTTATACTTGTTAATTCATGGGATGCAAATGAAGGATCTTTGTGATCTCCAAATTCTTCCAAGAATAACATTACAAATTCATCCCAACTACCGATACATCCATCAGGAAGGCTTCTATACCATTCTCCTGCATCTTCTGTCAAAGATTGAACAAACAATTTCATGAATACATCCTCATGAGGAAACTCAAATTCTTCAATGATATTTTTTACATTAACTACATGTTGTTCTGCTAAATCAATTCCACTTCCTGAGAATTTGGGGATTACTGATTTTAAATCGTTAGTGATCTGATCTGGATAACCAATAATGCCAGTGAAATCCAATTGCCCATATCTTTCAATGATCATAGGTCATCTGCCACCCTAATTATTATTTTGATTATTAACATTTCCTCTATTGAATCCGCCATTTTCGCCATAATTACCATTGTTCCCATTGTTTCCACCACCATTATTATTGTTGTTATTTCCATGATTACCTTCACCATTATCATTTCCACAATTGTCATCATTATCTCCATTATCTCCATTATTTCCATTGTTTTGGTTGATGCCATACCTATTACTTCCTCTATTATTATTATAAATAATTACCTCTATTTGTGTTATTCCATTTTCCATCATTTTCCTCATTCCTCCATTATCTTGGTTGTTTCTATTCCTTTCTTCACTTTGATCCCTATGCATGTCCCTCCATCTTCTACTTCCATTTAATAACGGGTTATCAAAGGTTATAAAAGGTTTCTCTATTCTTCTCATATGAGGGGGACTATATTTAGGTATCGCTGACCTACCTCCCTCACCGTTTTCTATCCCTCCTGACCTAGGGGTTTGAATTGTATCCCTTTGTATCCCTAGTTTTTGCAATACCCAATCTGGTTGTCTCCTAAAAGCTTTTGTCATTTTGGATTCATCTTCATTCAAGACTACCATTTTAAGTATGATTTCATCCAGTTGCATGTCCTCCTTAGTCAAGATTTCATCATGACCACCATTATTATCTTTTGCATTTAAGGCATAAAATGGATTTTCCTCCAAATATTCAGACTTATCACTAGATGAAGAACCATCCTCTTTGCTAGGAAACTTTTTATAACCCCAGGATGCCATACTTGTTGTTGATTTCTTTTCTTTATATCTTTTCTTAGGACTCAACTCAACAAGATTATCCTGCCCTTTATGCAAAGACCTTCTCCCCTGCATCAATTTTATTGATAAATATCTAGGGGTTTCTCTTATTTTATAGATACCAACTATTATTCATGTATTGAAATGTAGAGTCACCACCTCCTAAGAGGAAATATTACCAACTTAACTGATCTTCTGGGATCCTCCCTTCAGTAGAGTCTGAAATAAACTACCAAAGATTCTAAAAACTTTGTATGACAACTCCCCAGCAGATTCGCCAATCTGTTGTGTGACTCAGATGGGGAAAACAAAACATCAAATCTTTAATGAAAAACACCAGAGCTTCTAGGTAAATGTCAAACTATGTATGACAACTCCCCAGCAAAGTCGCCAATCTGTTGGTTCCCAAAACCACAGATTGGAAAACCAAAAGACTTTCCAAATCCTCAAGTAGTCCAATCAGCCTTGGCCAACGAATAGGGACAGTCAAGGACTAGATCCTTCTGCACTTTAGGCTCCACTGAACCTAGGTGGGTGTGCATCTTCCTCTCAAGCACAAAAGAGGTTATTTATAGTGGATTTAAACCTTTTAGCAAGTTTACACAACTGCCAAATTATTGTTCTGCACCTATGCTTTATTATGTGCTTTAACTGAATGCTTTGAAAAGAAATGATTGTGAATGTATATTGAAAATGAGATTGCTTTCAGGACTTAAATGAAATCTGCATAGATCAATTCATATAGGATTTGGGAAGAACATTTTTCTATCAAGGACCTTGAATGCATACAGATCAAAACCTTAAAAGATCAATAACAGACCAGTGCCTCTATCCAGGGATATATATGACACTTTGTGGACAAAATATCTTATCAACTCAAGACACAATTTCTCATCAACTTTGAAGGTTTAGTATGTGTTACACAAACAATAAGAACTCAATCTTTCACTTAATGCAACAACATGTGATTCACATCATAGAAAATCTATAAATAGATTTATCAAGAGGACAAAGATAATCATCAACACAAAAGTGTACACAATATTTGGAAAAAGAAATAGCGAACCTTGCATATTAGTCTTTAGGATATAATTGCATACATAAGCTGCACTTGTAGATACTCCATTACAGATTGCTTGCACGAAATGATACTTCTTCTTCCTATAGACTTCTCTAATACAAAATGATATTCAATCCTTACAACCGGTATCTTTCCTTATTACTCTTCCCCCCTTTTACATATAAGAATGACTCCCCCTAAGTATGTCAATCAAAAGACATATATGAAAGGATACACCCTTTCATTCACAGAAGAGAAAGCTATAGACAATTAAATTTCAAAGGACACACCCTTTGGTTTAATAATTAATTACAAATGAGAATCCTTAAAAATACTAAATGATAATTAAATCATGTGACTTTTATTCTCCGCCCTTGATAAAATTCCTCAGCAAATATCCATCATCTTCTTATTATCTTCTGCACACAAGATAAGCCAATCAAATTCCTTGATTTGAAAATTAAACATATTCCATCTTAGCTTTTAGTTTGGAAGTTAATAATATTTATATAAGTACTTGTTTAAAATAATTCAATAAAACCAAAGTATTTTCTTTCTTTTAAAAAAATAATGTTTAAATATAACATTCATTGACATAAGATAATAATTTACCCTAAAAAGATTGTTATATCAAATAAAATAAAATACTTCCCTTTATAATGATATTCGTGAATAAGTATTAGTCTTTCGGCCAAACTTCCTCCCTCGATGAGCTATTCATAGGTCTTATCGATTCTGTAGTTTTATTGATACTTTTTATTTTATCGATGGGACCACTTCTGATTTCTTTGATATGCTTTATGTCGATGAAATTGATACTTTCGGTGAATCCTTTTAGAGATCTAATGCGGCCAAGGTTTGTTCAATAAGTCACTTTATGAATTTGATGATGTACCACCTGACTACTAGCTAATCACCACTGGTCTACCACCTCAGCACCACCGGACCCACCATTTCAGTTTGTTTCCTCTTTGTCGTTGATTCACAATAGATATTGATCATGCAACTTTCAATCGCGGAATAGCGATATCCATTGGATCTTCCATGATCTGCTCACTCTTTACCCTATTCTTTACTGCACGTACTTTGTCGCTAATCCATGATGAATAACCATTGTGCACTTTCCTATCATGGTATAGCGACAACTGTCGATCTCCGTCAGACCTGCCAGCTCTTTATCTCTACTTTTCATTTTTTGTACCCTGCCACGTGTTACTTCTGAATTGGTTTGCAAATCCATCTAGGCACCACCTCATCCACCACTTCAGCATCGTTGGACCCACCACTAACCTTGGCTCTTCTTTATCGCTGATCCGTGATAGGTATCTGTCATGCACTTTCCCATTGCGGAATAGCGATAGTCATTGCATCTCTTTCAACTTGCTCGACCGTTAACTTGCCTTTTATGTACGTTCTTTATCATTGATCCGTGATAGGTATTTGTTGTGTACTTTCCCATTGCGGTATAGAGACCACCATTGGATCATCCGCCCGACCATCAGATCTGCCTGACTTGCTTGATCTTTAGCCTCCATCCTTGCCAGTCTGTCATAAAACTTTGGTTGCCTCGAGATGCATGTCCACATGTGTGGGGTCCACTGGGTTCAACCTTCTTCTCGCCAAAAGCCATTTTCCTTTCAACAGTTATCATGCAAGTCACTTTGGACTTAAACGTTAAAAGAGCCTATCCGACAAACAATGTGGGATAAAGGCTTTCCCTCTTTTGGACAGCTCCATTTTCTTCAGTAGTGCTCCTGCAAAATGATTTACTATTATCCGGCTAGCAAGATCTTAGTTCAGAATTGTATATTGTAAATTTGGATAAGTTGTATTTAGATTTGCCTTTAGAAAACATATCAAATAACCTCATATGAATTCGAAATTTGAAACGTAGGTCCTCAGATATACATGAAATACAAAGGAATAATTAATTTGACCTAATAGTGTTGAGATGAAAAAGAATTATGGTTTGAAAAGGTATACCTGGCTTGATTCTAGAATTTGTGAAACATATGCATACCTCGAGCTGACCTCTTGATGGATGCATCAGACCTAGTCTCTGAAAGTTAGAATTGAATGAACCTACTTGATTATAGATGTTACACATGATTGAACATAGAAATCTGCTTTTTGGCATGAATCTGGAACTCTAAAATTTTAAAATTTAAGGGTTCCAACACATTGTAGCCCAAAATTATTCTAAATACTCTTGTTGATTATTCATATAGTTGGGATATATCTCTTGATCTTCAGGCCTTTAAACTTCTAAGGGATGATCTTTCGATGTCCTAAGACATGTTCCTACAAATGTAGTATCTCTAAAAAAACCACATCACCTAATATTATTGTCTAAAGTTGGGAGGGAAAGGGAAAAGGTTTTTGGCCATTTGGTAGATTGCCTCAAATAGTCCCTTAGGCTACTAGTTTTAGCCTCAATAGTACCCCTATAAAAAAAATGTGTGAGGTTCTTATTGGTAGGAGTTTCTGCTACAAATATTAGAGGAAAAGATCTCACATATAGGATATAGATCGAGGGCCCAAAGACTCATTGACAATAATCGAGTCCTTGATTCTCCTAGGTGTGTGAAACTCATAGTCTGCAAACACCATTACCAAATCCAACAAAAAAATGTGCTTGTGGATTTATTATTAGTACTTACAAAGTTCAAATAACATGGGAACAAAACATCTATATTTTTTTCAGAAATTTATGGAGGAACATCTAGAGAAGGTTGACTTCCTCTTCTATTCTAATACTATACTATGATTAAGCTAAAATTACTCAAAGAAAGAATTAACACTGACAAAGGAAAAGGATAGGAAAAGGATAAGGGTCAAAAGGAGAGATGGGATGTAGGAAACAAAATAAAATGGTGGATGATGAAACACCAAATGGGCTGATTAATTAATTTTATTTAATGCACTAAACTAGTTCTCATCCATGAAAATGCATTTTTTCATGGTAGGGCTACCTCAACTTACTTTATGTAAACTTGTTTGCACACATAATGACATTAACTAACATCTACAACTAGTAGACATTCAAATATGCACAAATACTCCATTTTCACACAAGGCAAATAAATAGACAACCATAAACACTTTCATAAAACCAAACAAGGGTTGCTCTCCAAGATGAATTATGATTTAAAAATTAAAAAATCCAAAAGAAGTACTTTTATTCATCTGAAAGATGTTTAAATTGGGGCTAAGCCTATATTTATACAATTGTAATGAATCCCTATGTAATTACAACAAAGTGAAATCAAGAGAATTTGTAAACAATAAAGAATGAAAAGAAAAGAAGGGTAAGATATTGAATGACCCACACCATTTCAAAGCCCTGATGGATGCAATAAAGTGCATTCGACAACTATAATGCTCAAGAAATGTGGGCCTATGGAATCTAATAACTAAGAAATATCAATTGAACATGAAAAATATTTTGTGGTGGATATAATCAATGGACCATCGAGTTAATGGAGGCACATGCCTAACATGGAGTAGACAGAGCCACCTCAATTTGATACCATTTGACTAATAGAATTAAATAAAAGTCAAATGAGAAGAATAGGAGTGAAGAAAACTTTTGCATGAAGATATTTGAAGAAGGATTATAGCTTTATTTCACAAAAGAGATCCTAAGAATCTATAGATTATTCAATCATCTTCAACATTAATAGTTGGAGCAATCTAACAGTTGCGAACATGGAGGGAACTTTAAAAAATTTAAAAGAGATGACAAAATAGAGCAATAACCACATCAAAGTGGAGTTTGGTAGCATTCAAAGGAATTAAAGTGAAGAGAATCATGCTATTAGATCCCACAAAAGATCATGACTCATACACCATGAAGGATGCTTTAATGGTGAAGATTGAGGAAACCTCTAAAGAGAGAAGAGATAAGAGAAATGAGACCCAATTAAGCGCTTCAAAGAAAACCATCTATTCCAATGTTTGTGTGAAAGTGGATTTAGGTCTTGATACTACCCGGTTCCATTTTCATCCAAAATAACTATATAGGGTTGGTGTTAGTGGTTGGCGAAGCCTTTGTACTAGTTGTTGGCCACTTCAGCCTAGATGGATGATCTAGGATCCCATCCACTTTCATGATTACATGGCATCTACTTGGGGCTCCATCATTTCATAGACTTTATGGTTTCATGATGACAAGGGTTCTTATAATATGTCTCCTTAGATCCAAAATTTAAATTCTTGTCACATCAAAATTAATCTCACTATGAAGAAAGCCACTACTAAAATTGATGACACTTACCTTTGCCTCATTTTATTTACTACGGGAGGCACTCAACACGTCTAGCATTTACTACAGAGGCTAACTTGTAATTATTTCCATTTCTTGGGCACACATCCCACTTTCTAAAAGAATTTTTTTGTATTTTCTTATTTTGTTCATAACGATTGCTTCTATCACACAATGATTTTGGCTTTCTCAACTTAAGAGCTTGTTACAGGACTATCAAGATTATGGGTGGGGATAGGGTTAGAGTTGAACCCAAATCTTAATCTAAATTTAAGGACAATAGGACTATGTATCACATATGCTTTGAAGGTGGGGTTTCTAATTATCTTACGAACATGAATAGATATGATGAAAATCTATGCATCTAATTTGCTACTTCTTGGGACAACTGCCAGGTAAAAGTTGGGGGTATCTCCTTTGAAGTTAATAATGACATGATTTCCAAAGCCACTGGTCTTCCTACTAAGGGGAGGAATTGGAGAAAACAAAGCCACATTACAGACAATGAAAGCTTGGCCCTATTCTTCAAGGATGGGCAAAAACCTTTCAAACTACACGTTGAATTTGACCGAGAAATGCTCCAACCCGTGTGACATGGTATGCCTCATGATCATGAATCTTTTTACCCTTGAAGGTAGGCTTAAAGTTTACTATTATTATCATCTTCCTCTATTGAACTGTTTCCACCACAATGCTCTGATTTTATTTTCATTCTTCCTACTCAATTCCTTTGATATTTCTATCAAAGATGCTATGGAGGTCGCTAATAACTTTGAGAAAAAATCCATATCGCTTTACCAAGGTCTTATCCTCAGACTTTACGAGTTCCACCTTACTTTATGCCCTCCTAAAGCCATCTCTGTTATAGAAGATCCTATGCACACTGAATCCCCTTCGGCTGCAACTATCCTTGATTTGCCTAGTAAAAGCAACAAGAAATGACTGAGAATCTCATATGCTTGCAAAGCCATCAATAAAACTCATTTCTCCACCTCGACCTCCAACTTAATCATCCCTAATGGTTCCAAAGCTACTCCTTTCGCTTTTGGCCTCCACTTCGCAACCTCTAGAGCTCCAAAGCAATCAGCCACCTCACCTTCTCCTAGTAAAAAAGGTAAAGGGCCCACACTTGCTGAAAAATCAAAGCTCCAACCCTAGATTAAAGAAATTAAGAGAAAAGGGGAGGATAGAGGTGAGGGAAATGCTAATCCTTATAGATCCAATAGGTTGGCGAGTAAATCCAAGGGTAAATCCAACGATGCTACAGACATTGATGACTCAATTGAAGACCCTGATGTGGTGAAAGTGATAGATAAATATGGGGAGGAAATCTCAAGGAAGATTGCTACCTTTGAGAGCCCCTTGAACTTGACTAAACCTGCGCGTTTATTTGAAGATGAGATCCCAGATGAAAAGATCCACCTAGCTAAAGAGGGTCACAACTTCGTCAAATATGCTGCCATTGTGGAGGAACTGGCTAAGCTATAGGTGAAAGTGTTGGACCTTGAGAATAATTTGGTTAATATCACAAGGTTTAGTTTCAAAGTTATGCATAGCTCAACAACAACTCTGTGTTAGCTGTAGAAGAAGGTTCTAGGTGATGATGCTGATAATGAGGGAAATTATAAAGAGATGGTTAAATTCATTACTGAAGACTAGGGAAAATTGTTTGTTTAATTGCTCATTTTTTTTTTTTATGGTTTCAGTCATAGTCTTTAAAACTTTGATACTGCTTTAAACTCGATTTTGTATATAAGTTTAGTATATGTTTTGATATGGATTCTAGATTAGGGTGTTGTTAATAGCTTGTTTATGTTGCCTATGGGCTATCTGTTTTAATAGGGCCAACATCCTTTTTTTGCTACTTAATATATCAAAAACATTATGTCTTGATAGAAATTGATTTATTTTTTATTCATCATTTCATATAATAATAAAATCTCACAAAGAATGGCTAAAAAAACCTATTATAATACTACATGTATAATAAATATTGATAATGTTGATTTAATTATAATTCTTATTCATTTTTCTAATGTATATTATTAATATTTATATTATAAAAAATGTTGTAGTATTTTAATAATTTAATAATATATATTAATATTTACATAAATATATATAAATCATGATCAAAATGATTAGACTAATATATTTATGTATATTAATAATTATTTAGAAAACAAATATTATTTAAAGTACTAATAATATAATTAGATAATTATTAATGCTTTTCATTAGTAGTATTAATAATTAATTTTCTATTGATTAATTAATTATCGTTGATTAAAATAAGTTTTTTAGGTCAATTTTGAGAGTTTCACTTTCTCTTTTCTTTTTGTTCTTTTCAAGGAGTTTGGTCTATATTTTTCTTTTTTTATCTTGATGAAGGATTATGGATTGTGATCTAAAATGTTGATGCTAAAAGTAATTAGGTTGTTACATTTAGAAGTATTATCTCTCACTATCATGAATGATGGAAGTATCACATTTCTTATTATATTATAAGAAATTATACAAAAATCACATGAAATAATGTATTGAAAATAAGTGGGTTGGTTGTGATAGGAAGTAATAGTATCTAAAGATAGTCTACCAACATTGTCAAAACCTTTAATAGTATATCTAATATTTTAACTTAGACATGTCTACATTCAACTTTTTTAAACAATCCTTAATGTAAATGTTTAAACTAGATGTATTAGATTAGCCAAAGAACATTTTATAATCTATGTACCATATCTCACTACAATGTGGGAGAATTGACATCAAATGAAATATTTTTATCAAAAAAGTTGCTAATTATGCAGTAATATCAAAATTCACTCTAAACTTTACTTAGAATCTGTGCTAAATCATACATTAAATCCCAAAGAGATATTATCACTTGTGTATTATGAAGTTAGTTGATGATATCATGTTCCTTGGAGTCAATATTAGGTGAAAGAGAAAGATTAAATGTATGAGATGAACAAAATGGTTGTTGAGATGAAATATTATGACCTCTAGTCAACCTCTAATTGTAGACGTATAAAAATGACCACTTTTATAAATGAATATTTAATGTTCATTTTATTCTCATTCCTCCATTTAATTTAATTAAATTATCCACATTCATCTATTTGATTAAATAAGTTATTCAATTTATTTAATTAAATTCACCTAGGCCTTTCATATCATTTAATTGAATAAATCACTTTATTTAATTAAATCCCCCTTCTACTCCTTTTAATTAAATTGTTCACTTCAAATAAATAAATCTAATTTACTTAAATCCTCCACTTGCATCTATTTTGTTGAAATAAAGCAATTTATTTTAATTAAAAATACCCTCCATCCACTTGCATTTTCCTACATCTCTCACTTGCCTCTCTGAACCCCTTCTAAATTCTTATAATCCCTTCTGAATTGGCCTAACCCATCTATTAAATATTGTCACATCCCTAAACAAAGGGAAGTCACTTCTCAAACCCTTAAAGTCTTCAATAACCATTAAAGGCTTTATGTCCTCAACAACTTAACCATTTAAGTCTCTTGCATAACCATTAATGGTTAACTCAACCTTTTTACATGGTTGGAGACTTTTTGCCTAACTCAACCCTCATCTAACCCTAGGGTCTCATCAAGAATTCATTGCTTTGACGATGGTTATTTCTATAACCCTTGCACAAGAGTTTATCATTTGGGTAAAAGCTTTATCCAATGGGTAATTTTAACCTAACCTTAACCCTTACCTTCTAAGGTAACCATGAGGTCTTCTCAAGCATTTAATGCTTCTTGCATCTCCTCTCAAGCAGTCTTATGTTGACAATTGTCATCATTTCATTGGTGAGAATTGTAAACATGGATTGATAACTTTCAATCCCGACCCTTGATAAGATCATCCAATCTTGACCCTTCATTGCCCTATTTTTCCTATAAATGGAGCTCTCTTTCCACCATTTATCATCCAAGTCTTTAGCATCAAACTTATAGACATTTTACTAAGCATCTAATCTAAATTATTTTAATCAAGCATTTAGCCTCTCTTTGATAATCTTCATAGCATCTTAAAATAGGCATTTGTATTATCACATAATAACCATCTCAAACTAGTATAGCATGCTAGGATAGTTTTGTTACTAATCCTTTCATCTTATCATTTAGTTCATCTTTCGTTAATATCATGCACATTAGGATTGCATTCATGTTAGATTGATCAAACATCCCTCATTCTCATGATTGTCATCCCTAAGTCACTTTGCTTAGTGATCTGAGAGCAAAGGCATTGGCTTAAGAGGTCTTGTGAGATAGAGAACAATGGAACATCCCTTGGGAAGTTGAGCTATTCTATACAACTCCATAACTTGCATCAAGAGTCCCATTGGTGTGTGGACTAGTCCTGAATTCATATTTTTTGTTTCATCCCACCACTCTTCCCGCATACACTAATATGTTTCTTCAATTGTATGATAGGTAGACGTGACACAATTTTGTTATGAAAAGTGGGTATACTCTTAGTAAGAGATGACTTAGCATGCAACAAAGGACATGGAGACATATTAGCCATATGAATAGCCGTGAACTGGACAGAAAACATTTAAAGATAGATCATATGAAAGATCCATTAAATCCATAATATCCTCAAGCACATCATGACAAGAAAAATGAGGGAAAAAAAGCATGTCCCAAGTCCATAGATGAATAATATAGTAAACAATATGAATCAAACTATTACAATGCTCTAGCACTCAAATGAAGTCTAATCTCATTGATCAATATGATATATCATCATAAAAATATTCATAATTAACAAGAAAAAAATGAGTTACCTGCAAAGATTTACATCAATAGAATATAAAAATCCTCACTAAGAGCAATAATATCATCATACCATCTAGATGAGAAGGTAAAGAATTCACATCATAATGCATGCTATGATGTAGTAATGGATTGATAAATAAAATACTATCTAGAGTATTCATAAAACTAACATGAAATATAAACAATGACCATCAAAAATATATAATTATAAATAAATAATTAAAAAAAAACCCTCTCGCGATCAATATCATTAATTAATGTATAAATAGAAAATAGATTCATCTCATTTATATTGATTTCATATCATCATGAACTAAAACATAAGAAAAAAATTAACCAAAAATAACATATCATCATGCTCATATATATCACTATCACACTCATAGGAAAAGATTACATAATTTGAAGCTAATGAATAAATGTATGTAAGGAAAAAAAGTAATCAACATTATAAATGAGGAAAATGTGTAGACATGAGAAAACAATACCCCCTATAAAAATATTTGTCCTTATCCAAAATATGGAAAGACAATGAAAGCATAAAAAATGGAAAGATCAAATGCCAAAGATGGAAGAAAAATAAAAGAGGGTCACCTTTTATATTTAATACCAAGAAAAATTGGTCCAAACGCCAACGTTTAGTATGTGTGGAGAATATATGGGGGAAAACACGTTTTCTATGAATACAAATATCTTTTTGGAGGGTCGTCACCATATTAAGCATCTTTTTAAAATAAGAAGGTGAATTTTAAACCTAATGAACTTACATAATAAAACAGACTTGACTTATTTATTTTCTAAGTTCTAAAAAAGTTTGTGATTTTATGATAATTCTAAAGGTTAGGTAGAGAAACAAATTAAATATTAAAACATTTTTTAAGATTTGTTTTTACTTTCTATTATATATATAAGACTAAAGGATGTAAGAGAAATTTGTGTGTTTTCAAATCAACTATTTTTTTAAATTCAATAAAAGGAGATTTAAAAAGTTAATAAAAAGAGATCTAAGTCACTATTTAACATAATTTAAATTGAAAATAAACTTTATTAAGAGATTCAAGTCACTATTTAATATAGATTAAATTAAAAATAAATTTAATATTATAATATAGATTGAGACTTGACTTGAAGTTATCTAAGTTTAAAAAAAAGTGACTTTTTATTATAATTCCAAAGGTTAGGTACAGACACGGAATTAAGTATTAAAATATTCTTTTAAGGTACCATTCTCTGAGTAAGACTAGAGGATGCAAGAGGAATCTATGTTATTTCAAATCGACCATTCCTTTTAAGTTAATAAAATGAGAACCAAAAAGTTAATAAAAAGATGTCAAAATTACTATTTAATACAGTTTAAATTGAAAATAAACCTTATTTAGATATGCAAATCACTATTTAATATAGTTTGAATTGAAAATTAACTTTATCTCTATTTTTACTAGATTACCTGCCTTACTTTCCAATCTGATTAGAGGATGTAGGAAGAATTGTGTGTTATTTCAAATCAATCATTCCTTTAAGTTATTACTAAAAAGAGATTTTAAAACAAGATCCAAATCACTATTTAATATAGTTTAAATTAAAAATGAAATTTATTTCTATTCTAACTAGATTGTAAATAAGAGTAGAAGATGTAAAAGGAATTGTGTTATTTCAAATCAATCATTTCTTTAAAGTTGGTAAAAAGATATTCAAAAAGTTAATAAAAAGATATCCAAAGTATAGTTTTTTAAGTTAATAAAAAGAGATTCAAAAAGTTAATAAAAAGAGATCTAAATCACTATTTAATATCGTTTAAATTGTAAAATAAACTTTATTTTTTATTTTTTAGATTGTATATATTTTATATCATATAAATTATAATTGATTATAATGTTTGTAAGAAAAAAAGACGTCAAATTATGACATAAAATATGAATATAAAATTTAATAAATATAACAAGATATTAATTTGAGTTGAATTCATACTTTAATTTAATATTTTTTATAATTTTTAAAGAATATATTAAGGATCATTTAGTTAAATGTTTTTGATAATAACAGCAGCCAAAAACGAGGGGGTTGACCCATAGATACAATTAGAAGAGCAATGGAAGGACCATTGTCCGCAAACAATCAGCACATAAGCAGCCTTTTACCTCTATCAAAAACAAAAACCATCATACGAGAGTTTATCAGCAATAAAACATAACCAGTCAACGTATACTTCCAGTGCCACGCAGGGCTATAAGCATTAAAATAAAAATATAAGCTGCAACTAGACCTATCAAGCTTACTACACCACATAAGCAAAAAATTCCTCCACATACAGATAGTTAATTCTTTTTCCCACGGCTCTTCTTAGGGAGCAGCTTCTTCGCCCATTCCTTAGTAAGGAACTTGAACAGGCCTTTAAAGTCCTCATCCTCCTTGGCTTTTCCTTTGTTCGCGCTATCCTACAAAAGGCACAAAGCAGTGGCCGAGCATCTCATGACATTCAGAGCGAATTTAGACACATCATGCATCTTGGACTCCGTCGCCTCCAATCTGCTGGTAATCACCTACATGTTGTCAGAGAGGGCTTCTATCTTTTTCCCGAGCTCCGCTAGGTTGGGATCTTCTTCCTTCACACTAATGGCTTCTTCAACAACCATCACTTTCTCAATCCTAAAGGTCGGGGACGAGTAATTGGCAGGCTCCGGGCTCGAAGAGGTGGTCGGACTATTGGAAACATGGGTTGAGCTCACAGAAAGGGGGGAATGTTTGAGTTGGGCCTGGGGGGTTTTATCAGTCGGAATGGAGTTGCCTGTGTCATGCGAGGAGGAGGGGTCTCTTAGGGATTTATCAAAGGGTTTAGAGGCCAATCTGGTAGAGTGGCGGGGCGTATTGGCATCTTCAGTAAAGTCTGAGTCCGAATCAATTTCTTGGATTTTAACTTTTTTAGGGGTTCTGACCTCTTCCGAGGAGTGATTCTTGGTTTTCTTATTGGAGGAGCCAAGTTCTATGCCACGGGGGCTTGAATCATTGATGGCCATAGGTTGGGTCGAGGGGCCTACATTCTGCACAAAAATGGAGCGGGGCGGGCAAAGGGCGAGGTGGAAGTTGAACAAGCAGAGCATAAGGCCCTGGTGCAGGATAGGAAAGTCTTTTCCCTTCTTTTTGGCTTCAGCTATGTCTTTAACGTTAGCATCCATCGAGTGCAACAAAAAGAATGGAATGGAAATGAGGTCTTTGTTCCTCAAATGGTTTAGGAAGGGGAGGTGGTAATAGTAAAAAATGCCATACCTGCCTTCGAGCGTGAAGTACTTCATCACAATGTAGCAAACTTCATCCCAAGGGTGCGGGAGTTCCTCTCTGTTAAAGCCTCCGGCCCTCTTGACAGGATTCTCGCCGTGGCGGAAAAACTGGTTAAGGCTGGTAGAGTCCGCAATGCGGCTCTGTTTTTTCCATTTTCTGCCCTCCATAGAGAGGCCCGTAGCCTGGGCTATGACCTCTTCATTAATTTCGAAGGAGATTCCTCCCACAGTCACCCTTCTATCCTCCCAGGAGGATACAAATTGTTTAGAGAGTCTCTCATCATTGCCCTTCATGTTCTCCATAAATTTGTCAATGCCTCCTTCGGTGCACACGAACTACGCAGTAGGTTTGGCTTTGAACTCCTCAACTTTGTTGGGTTCCAGCCTGAGCCTGTCCCCCCCCCCCCATTTTAGAATCCTCTAGCTTCGCAGTTTGAAAATAACAGAAAACTAGAACGCAGAACCGAAGCAAACTCAAGACGAAATGGTTAGGGAAAATGTGCCAAACTTGGGTTAAACGGTTGTACTAATCATAATAATTATTAACCTTTAGGGTCTCGTAGATATCGCTGGCTTGAAATCTACTCAGAGCATGCGAGCTATCACTCGGGCCAATGTGAGTTGACAGCTCATTGCTCGAGCCAATGTGAGTTGACAGCTCCTCAGCGCTGCCTTTGTCATTGCCAGTTGGCACCATCCGAGTCATAAATGAAAGGTAATCATTCCCGATCTCAGTCCTTTCTTTATAAATTCGTCCCCTGTGGTAGTGATGACTCCGCATATCTCTACTACGTGTCCTTTTTTGGGAGAAATTGGCGGGATCTTCACGCCAATTTGAAAAAGTTAACATATTTTCCTTCATCATTGGGCGGAAGGGTTAGTCCTTTCCTGGCATAAGGCTTTTTCCTTATCCAGGATTTCCTTAACAGTGATTGGCAGCGTATTGGGGTTCCTCCAACATCGTAAGCCCATCTATAGCCTTCCTTCAGCCGCCATGGAGTCCACCGCTCTATTTCCTTCTCTAAAGATGTGGTCTATGGTGAAGTCCTCCATTTTGACCAGCAACTGTCTGATATCCCTCAGAACGGGTTCCACTTTCCACCCAGCTGAAGCCTTCCCTTTGATAGAGTCAATAATAACTTTAGTATCTCCTTCAATTTCTAGATGCTTAATTCCTATGTCGTTAGCCATTTTCAACCCCCAGAGGAGGGCCATTCCCTCAGCTTGGGTGACCAAACTTTCACTGAGGTTGCCAGCATAGGCTGCAATCATGTCCCCTAGTTGATCCCTGATGATTTCACCACCAGCCTGATTGTTGCATTGAGAAGAGCCATCAAAATTCAATTTAAACTAGTGAATTATGGGGGGAGACCACCTAGTCATCTATCTCTTTTTCTTGGTGTTGTCGTTGAAATGGTCAAATCCAGGGGGGAGCTTCCAGCCTCGAGTTATCTTCTTATCCATCTCATCAGGAGGATAAGGTGGGATTTTCCATTTTGTAGCTTCTAGATTCTCCGATATCAACTTGAAGCAGGTGAGGGCAACAGAGTCTGGAGGGGTCTCGGTGTCTCTGAAAATTCTGTTGTTTCTCTCCTTCCATAGAGCCCAGTAGATGTGAGGAGGAATTTGTTTCCAAAGTTTAATGATGAGGGGATGATGGGAAGAGGGGGTCCAATCAAACACAAAAATTTTAATATTCTTGTGGAAGACCCAACACAGACCACATTTCTGAAGCGTGACAGACCAAATGTGAACCGCGAAGGGACAAAGAATAAAAAGGTTCTCAATAGATTCCTCATCCTTTTTACATAAGTTGCATCTATTGGGGAGATGGAATCCCCTCTTTTTCAAATTATCAAGCATGAGGGTTTTGCCATGCATGAGGGACCACCAAAAGAAATTAATTTTGGGAATTAACTGAGGGTTCCAAACTTTCTTCCAACCTTCTACATCCGCAATGGGTTTTAGGAGCTGAAAGTAAGCAGATTTGACCAAGAACTGGCCCGATTGAGTCTCTTTCTAGATGAAGCTGTCTTCATTCGTGGTCATGGGAATTCTAGTTTTCAGCAATAAGAGTTGCAATTCCTGAGCTAGGGGGACCAAGTTCGATTGATTGTTGCAGATGTGGACTAAGTCCTTCCAACCACTTCCTGGTATCAAATAATTCACAGCATAATCCCCCAGGATAGCCTTGAAATGGTTCATGATTTGATGGAAGCAAGTGTTGATTAATGGTCTGTCCTTAGTCCAAAAGTCCTCCCAGAATCTCACCTTTTTGCCATCTCCAAGCTGCCACTTTAGACCATCTCTGACCATCATTCTGATTTTTAGGATGTTGTTCCATAATTTGGAACCTTGGGGAAGGTCAGACGAGTTGAGGTTATAGAAGAAATGCTCCCAGTCCAAATACTTAGCTTTGATGATGTTGCACCAGTCTGCCTCCCCTTTAGCCAGGGTCCATCCCACCTTGGCAATTAGTGCCTTATTGAGGGTATTAATCTTTCATATTCCCAAACCTCCCAGAGATTTGGGTAGACACACAATATCCCAATTGACCAAAGCGAGGCGTTTCTTTTCCTTTAAGTGAGTCCATAAAAAGTTTTTTTGAATTTTTTCCAGCTTCTCACCCATGGTCCCTGATATTTTGAACATGGAGAGGAAGTAGACCGGAATTCCCTGTAGGGAGGTAGGGAGGAGCTGGAGCTTCCCCATGCTACTGAGAAATTTCCCTTTCCATCCCGCAATCTTTTTCTGCATTCTTTCCAAGATAGAGTTCCAAAAGGTGGGGGTGACTTCCTTGACAGTGAGAGGGAGTCCCAGGTAGGTCCCCAGGAGATTCGCCATTTTGCATCTGAGGATGGAGAGGATTCTGAGTTGGAATTCATTTGGAGTGTTGAAGAAGTAGAGATTACTCCTCTCATAGTTGATGCATTGTCCCGACACCTTGGCATAGTCCTCCAAAAGGGTCTTCCAACCTTTAGCCTCAATGACCGAAGTTCTGCCAAAAAGGAATGTGTCATCCATGAACTGCTGGATATTAGTAGGGGGAGGCGTGGAGGCCACTTTGAATCCTTGGAGCCTACCATTGGTGACTAGATGAGTCACATTTCTATTTAGGACTACAGCTATCATGATAAAAAGATAAGGGGATAAGGGGTCGCCTTGCCGAATACCCTTCTCAGCTTTGAAGCCTCCCCTAGGAGTCCCATTAATCAAGACCGAGAATTGGATCGTGGTAACACATTCATGAATCATACTCACCATTTTTTTGTTGAATCCTAGTTTTAGGAGCACTTTGAAGAGAAATTCCTAATTAACCTTGTCATAAGCTTTAGATATATCAAGTTTAAAGGCCATACCTGGTAATCTTCTCCTATCCATGGAATGAATTATCTCATGAGTAGTAATGGCAGCATCTAGAATTTGACGTCTCGGGAGGAAGCCTTTTTGAGACGGACTGATAAATTTTTCCAGGAAAGGTTTGATTTTGTTTACAAGAACCTTGGAGAGGATCTTGTAAATGTTGTTGCAGAGACTTATGGGTCGATACTCCTTCAAGCAGCTACGAGTGGTGGTCTTGGGGATGAGGACAATGAAAGTGTTGTTGATTTTTTTAAGCAATCTCCCCGTTTTGAAGAAATCTTGGACAGTTTTAGTAACATCATAGCTAACAATATCCCAAAAGTCCTAGAAGAAAGTTGGGGGGAAACCATCTGGGCCCGGTGTTTTATAAGCTCCCATCTCAAAGACCGCCCTATGAACTTCCTCATAAGAGATGGGGGACAGGAGTTGTCAGTTATTGTCATCCTCAACGACCATCAGCAATTTACTAATGAGGCAGTTCTGGAGAGGCAAGGCCATTCCACCGTCCGCATACAGACTAGTGAAGAAGTCCACCATGTTATGTCCAATCAGAGAGTCATCAGAAATTTCCTGGGCCATTTCATCCTTAATACTTTTGATATAGTTCCTCCTCTTATGGTTAGAAGTTGATCTATGGAAGAAGGCGGTATTTTTGTCCCCTTCTTTCAACCACTAGATCCTGGATCTTTGTTTCCAACACACTTCCTCCTTGGCAAGGATATTTTTCCAGCTTTTACGATAATCTTCCTCCTCCTTCAAAATGGGGTCTGGGGGGTTACCTGTAGCCATTAGACTTTGAAGTTGTTCCAGTTTGGATCCCAGGTCCTTTTTTCCTTTAAAGATGTCACCAAAGGGGTAAAACAGAGTGCAACCGGTAACATCCAATATAGCTCAATCAGTCATGAACCGATCACACAATAAGCTACCCTCTTAGCTTAATACTACAGTATCATTATATTATCATGCATAAACAGGTAAACTTAACCATCAGATCTTCACAACAATGAGTTCAATATGTTTTATAGACAGACATAAAACATAGAACCTTCATATGCTTAACAGGTAAAACAAAACATCACAAGACAAAAGCATTTCACATGACACACATATTTTTCACATGGAAACCTAACTGGGAAAAACCACAGTGGGGATGAATACCCACAAGCTGCTTTTTGAACTCTTTAGAAGTCTGCTTTGTTAGGAGCCTTGTCTGGTTAAGGACATTACAATAGGTTCTGGTAGGAACCGATCCTGTTAGGGATCACCTGGTTAAGGGTTAAACCCAGTTAGAGGATTTCAAGAACTCAATAGTTGAAAGGATCTCCTAAGCTCTATAGCTTCTTAGAACTCATTAGCCTCGAGTTACCCAGTTAAGGGATTTCAATCAAGCCAGTTAAGACTACCCAATTTAAGGGATTTTGAATCAAGCCAGTTAAGGCTACCTTGTTAGGGGATTTTACAACTGTTGAAGTGGTTAGAGATCAACAGGTATTACAATGATCTGTTAACAACACTCAATGCTAATGCAGATCCGTTTAGGCTCCTCTTTACCTTCTGCACATTCACTTTGCAGGCATCACTTCTCTCCTTTGGTCTGGCAAGAATTACGTATCACTTCCCTTGGATACACACTCACAACTTTTGCCAACAACCTCAAAAAGAAACACAACATCGACTTTATAGGAAACATACAGGTCGGTAGCAAAAAATCCTAAACCCTAAACTTGTTAGGTTAAGCAATTCAAACGGTTCAATCTTAACCGTTGAATCATACTGCATTAAATGCAACAATCTTGAATCGATCTCAAGACATTCTCCATCGTCCATTATCCACCGATTTCATGGCAGTTGATAACCCATCACACGTTATCACCGTTTGACAGACTTCGCACATTCCCAAGGTAGATAGGAATAGTCATCTTCATGCAAGATCCTTCACGCACACAAAGCTTACGTGGCAACACGATCTGTCCTCCATCATACTGCTAACTCATCACACAAAGATCACCGATTGAGTCACATAGACTTGAGGTACTCCAACCAAAAATCCTGAAATGGAAGCTACCTACCAACCGATAGTCATACAATGCTTCCATGTGTCAGTTCCCATAACTATATGCTGGTTTACCTTGAACAAATATGCCGCTTCACTTTGGCATATAAACCAGTTCATACAAATGTCGGTTCCTTTCTCTCTTCACTTATCACATGTGTCGATTCACTTATCATATTGACATCAATGACAACATACAATATCATTATGTCTTCATGCCGGTTCACATAATGCCAGCAATCTCCCCCTTTGGCATTGATGGCAATATACAAAAGATATTTTCTCTGCTTCACATCTTCTCCCTATTTGCTGCAGATATCTTTTCGCTTCACTCCTTCTCCCCCTTTGACAACAATGCCAAAGTGGAGATACAATCATCTCTATTTCATCATGCTACTCCCCCTGAGGAGTAGCATCCTTCAACACACCAATCAACCAAAAATTTGTCTTTTGAGTACCTGACTAATGTGGAACAATCACTTTTAGTTCACCTCCTAAAGGGGCAATACCCCTAATTCACCTCTCAAATGCACAAATGTTGTCTTTGGGAGAGGCTTGGTGAATATGTCTACTAACTGCTCCTTACTGAACACATGCTCTAGTGCAATCTCTTTATTCTGAACCTTTTCCCTCAAGAAATGATACTTAAGCTCAAAATGCTTGGTTCTAGAATGTAAAACCGGATTCTTTGATATATTGATAGCCCTTGTGTTATCACAGAATGTACTTACCGGTTCAAATACAGGGATCTTGAAGCCTTCCAGTACATGCTTCATCCAGATTGTCTGAGTGCAATTCATGAAAGCTGCAACATACTCCCCTTCCACTATATACTAAGAGATACAACTTTTCTTTTTACTCATCCATGAGACCAGTCTACCACCGAGAAAGAATGCACCACCGGTTGTGCTTTTTCGGTCATCCACATTACCTGCCCAATCAACATCTGTGAACACTTTCAGATTGAAATTATTGTTGTATGGGTACCACAATCCATAGTCAATTGTTCCCTTTAGATACCTAAGAATCCGCTTGACTGCAATCAAGTGAGATTCTCTTGGACTCTTTTGGAATCTTGCAGTAATGCCAACTACATGTGCAATATCCGGTCTGCTATGCACTACATAATGCAACTTACCAATCATTGATCGGTATTCCTTCTCATCAACCAGTACGGAATCATCCTCTCTTGTTAATTTGCAACTGATCACCATTGGTGTACCAACCGGTTTGCTATCTTCCATGCCAAAAGTCTTCAGTACCTCTTTGACATATTTGGACTGAGTGATAAAGACTCCATCTTCCATCTGCTGGATCTGTAGTCCAATGAAGAACTTAATCTCCCTTATGAGTGACATCTCAAACTCTTTCTTCATCTCATCAACAAACTCATGACTCATCTTGTCATCTCCTCCAAAGATGATGTCATCAACAAAGACTTCACAGATCAGGATCTGATCTCCTTCAGACTTCAAGTAGATATTGTTGTCTTCACTTGTTCTCTCAAATCCAATCTTCACAAGATGGGAATGTAGGTGCTCATACCATGCCCTAGGTGCTTGCTTTAGACCATATAATGCTTTATGTAGCCTACATACCATGTCACTGTCTTCAGATAGGGCAAACCCATTTGGTTGCTCAATATACACCTCCTCTTCAAGTACACCAATTAGGAATGCAGATTTTACATCCATTTGATATACTTTGAACCTCTTAAAAGCTACATATGCAAGAAGCATACAAACTCCTTCCAATCTAGCTACAAGAGCAAAGGTTTCTCCATAGTCTTCTCATTCTTCTTGAGCATATCCTTTGCACACCAGTCTGGCTTTATTCCTAATCACTGTGCCATCCTCATTCAGCTTGTTTTTGAACACCCATTTGGTGCCAATGACATTTTTATGCTCTGGTCTGGGTACCAAGGACCATGTACCATTTTTCTCTATCTAGTCAAGTTATTCTTCCATTGCCTTGATCCAGTCTTCATCTTTATGAGCCTCTTTGAATGATTTAGGCTCAAATTCAGAGATCATACATGAGTTTTCTCTGATCTTTCTTCTTGTAAGGATTCCTGCATCCATATCACCTATGATCTGCTTAGGATCATAATTCAACTTGACATACCAAGGAATGGTCTTAACTGGTTCTTCTTGCTTTTCCTCTTCATCCTCATCTTCATCAGTATCAGCATTCACTGGTTCAGGAACACTGTTACTGGTACTCGGTTGACTAACAACCGGTTCCCAGAAGGTTGCAACTAGTTCATTTACAGCTTGCTCACTACCGGTTTCCTCAGTCTTCTCAGAGGATTCATCAACTCTTACATTGATGCTTTCCATAATTCTCTGAGTCCTATTGTTGTAGCACTTGAAAGCTTTACTCTTGGTGGAATATCTTAGAAATATTCCCTCATCACATTTAGCTTCAAATTTGCCCTGATGTTCACTCCTCTTGATGTAACATTTGCTACCAAATACCTTAAAGTAGTTAACCATAGGTGTCTTACCGGTCCAATACTCATAAGGAGTTTTTTCCTTACCCTTTTTGATGAGTACCTGGTTCATAGTGTAGACTGCAGTGCTCACCGCTTCTCTCCAAAAGGTGTGAGCTACCTTTCCTTGGATCAACATGGTTCTAGCTACTTCAACCACAATCTGGTTGTTCCTCTCTGCTAGGCCATTCTGTTGTGGAGTCCGGGGCACAGACAGCTGTCTCTTGATGCCAAATTCTTCACAATACTTGTTGAATTCACCGGAAGTGAATTCCCCTCCTTGATCAGTTCTGAGACACTTGATCCTTTTGTCGCTTTCCTTCTCCACTAATGCTTTGAAAGCTTTGAATTTCACAAAGGCTTCGGACTTGTCTTTCAAGAATGTGACCCACATCATTCTTGAGTAGTCATCAGTGAGAATCATGAAGTACCTATCACCCTGCACACTTCTAGTTTTCATAGGACCACATAGATCAGTATGCACAAGATCAAGCAAATTATCAGCAGTGAAGCATTTACCTTTAAAGGTTGAGGAAGACATTTTCCCCAATTGACACTCTCTACATAAGGTATTATCCGATTTGCTCAGCACCGGCAACCCTCTAACTACCTTGATCTTACTAGCCTTCACAATGTTATCAAAGTTCATATGGCAGAATCTCCTATGCCATATCCAGCTATCATCAATCTTAGCCATAAGACATGTACTTATATTTGCATTCAGATGAAATAGGTTACCTTTAGTCTGCATGCTGGTGGCCATCAATTTACCATCTTTTCCTTTGATTCTGCAAACCCCATTCTTGAATTGTAGAGTGAGGTCACTATCATTTAGCTGGGCAACACTTAGAAGGTTGTGTCTGAGACCATCAACCCAGTACACATTGTCAGCACTACTCTTTCCATTCAAAGAGATGGATCCTCTGCCTTTGACCATGCATGGTGCATCATTGCCAAAGTGAACCACACCACCATCATACTCCTCTAAGGATAAAAACTTGCTCCGGTCACCAGTCATATGGTGAGAACAACCACTGTCAATGATCCACTCATTGGAATCATCAAACCGGGAGACAAGAGCCTTCTTGTCTACCACATCTTCCTTTACAACAACAAACACAATGTCTTCATTCTCCCATCTTCTGATTCCTCATATGTGACACCTTCATCAACTACCACAAGATAGTTTTTCCGGTTTCCTCCTTTGAATTTCTTGAACCTTTCCGGTTTATCCTTGTTGTCGCTATTAGGACAATTCATAGCAATATGTCCTATCCAGTTACAAGAGAAACATTTCAAAGGTAGCTTACCTTTGTATTTACTAGTTCCTTTTGAGAATTTCCTAGCAAGAAGTGCTTCAAATTCCATCAGAAACTCTTCATCATTCATTTCTCTGCTCTGATTAGGTTCCCCACTAGTGCTGGCCTCTTTTCCTTTTCTAGAAGGTATAGCTGAGGCTCTAAAAGCTGATTCTATCTTTTGAACACTACTATCAAAACTATTCAGCTCATAGGCTGTCAACTTGGCTATGATGGATTCCAAGGACACCTTAGACTTGTCTATTGATCTCAGCTCCTGAATAGCAGCAACCCTTATTGCATAGACCGGCAACAGGGATCTCAGGACTTTACTTACCACAGTGGAATCTTCTATTTTGCCACCTGCACTCTTTATTTCTCCAACAACTGTTTTGATTCTTATCCCATACTGCTGAATGGTCTCTCCTTCAACCATCTGCATGTCTTCAAACTTCCCTCTCAGGCTTTCTTCCTTAGCCTGTTTGTATGCTCATCACCACCATAGATATTTTCAAGAGCATCCCATACCTCTTTGGGATTTGCCTTGTCCTGAACATCAGTAAACTCAATGTCAGATAGACTACTGATGAGGGCTTCCATGACTTGCCCATTTTCTTGTATCTCTCTCTTTTGGTCATCGGTGAGAGTATCGGTAGGAACAACATATACATTTTCAACATAACTCCAGTGTTGAACACCCATGCTTTTGATGAATATCTTCATCCTGTCTTTCCATATACCAAAATTGTCCCTATTAAACTTTGGACCTTCCCTCTTCATCATTTGACTAGGATCTTTTCCTCAAGCGGTTAAGCTTATAACACAGAGGACCTGGAGGTGCTCTAATACCAATTGATAACTCAATGATGAAACACGAGTACCAAACCAGTACTAAGAGGGGGGGGTGAATCAGTACAAACACAAATACAGTCCAAAATCGGTTTGACAGCAAATACCCCAAATGATTGACAAACAGGGATACCAATAAAATAGAGTGCAACCAGTAACATCCAGTATAGCTCAATCAGTCATGAACCGATCACACAATAAGCTACCCTCTTAGCTTAATACTACAGTATCATTATATTCTCATGCATAAACAGGTAAACTTAACCATCAAATCTTCACAACAGTGAGTTCAATATGTTTTATAGACAGACATAAAACATAGAACCTTCATATGCTTAACAGGTAAAACAAAACATCACAAGACAAAAGCATTTCACATGACACACATATTTTTCACATGGAAACCCAACTGGGAAAAACCATGGTGGGGGTGAATACCCACAAGCTGCTTTTTGAACTCTTTAGAAGTCCGCTTTGTTAGGAGCCTTGTTCGGTTAAGGACATTACAATAGGTTCTGGTATGAACCAATCTTGTTAGGGATCACCCGGGTAAGGGTTAAACCCGGTAGGGTCACCTTGTTAGAGGATTTCATGAACTCAATAGCTGAAAGGATCTCCTAAGCTCTATAGCTTCTCAGAACTCATTAGCCTCGAGTTACCCAGTTAAGGGATTTCAGTCCTGTTGGTTAAGACTACCCGATTTAAGGGATTTTGAATCAAGCCAGTTAAGGCTACCTTGTTAGGGGATTTTACAACTGTTGAAGTGGTTAGAGATCAATAGGTATTACAATGATCTGTTAACAGCACTCAATGCTAATGAAGATCCATTTAGGCTCCTCTTTACCTTCTGCACATTCACTTTGCAAGTATCACTTCTCTCCTTTAGTCTAGCAAGAATTATGTATCACTTCCCTTGGATACACACTCACAACTTTTGCCAACAACCTCAAAAAGAAACACAACATCAACCTTATAGGAAACATATAGGTCGGTAGCAAAAAACCCTAAACCCTAAACTTGTTAGGTTAAGCAATTCAAACGGTTCGGTCCTGACCGTTGAATCATACTTCATTAAATGCAACAATCTTGAATCGATCTCAAGACATTCTCCATCATCCATTATCCACCGATTTCATGGCGGTTGATAACCCATCATGTGTTATCACCGTTTGACAGACTTCGCACATTCCCGAGGTAGATAGGAATAGTCATCTTCATGCAAGATCCTTCACACACATAGAGCTTACGTGGCAACACGATATGTCCTCCATCATACTGCTAACTCATCACACAAAGATCACCGATTGAGTCACATAGACTTGAGGTACTCCAACCAGAAATCCTGAAATGGAAGCTACCTACCAACCGATAGTCATACAATGCTTCCATGTGCCGGTTCCCATAACTATATGTTGGTTCACCTTGAACAAATATGCCGCTTCACTTTGGCATATAAACCGGTTCATACAAATGCCAATTCCTTTCTCTCTTCACTTAGCACATGTGTCGATTCACTTATCATATTGACATCAATGACAACATACAATATCATTATGTCTTCATGCCGGTTCACATAATGCCAACAGAGGCAACAACAACTTTCTTAACGCTCACTCTAGTTCTCTTTGCAGCTCCATCAGGTGTAGCTTCCCCGCTTCCAATCTCGATTGCATCTTCATCCATGTCGAGGTCCACAACCAGTTTGGGAGAGCTGGAGTTATCAAGGACCTTTGAGATATCCTCTAGGTTCTTTGTAACAACAGACAAGATATTCGGGATCAGACCCAACAGGTTTTTCATCGCCACTTTCCCTTCTTCCAGATAGTCAATCTGAGGTGCCATTTTTTTAACTTTTTCCTCCATGTCCTGCTTCCATTGCTTCTGATAGTAAATATTGTTTATGTTGATTCACCCCCCTCTTAGCATTCTGGTGAGTGTCAACACAACTTTGAGGAGTGCAACAAATTATGTTGGGCATATTTCCTAGTGGTGAGAATTATTGTTAGTCTGATTTTCCTTCAATTAGTTAGACTTAAGGGTTAGATAGTTGGATGTTGTAAAGTATTTTCTATTTGGGATTTTGGAGATGAGGATCTTCTCACATCTTAAGCGCTAAATGGTGTTTGTAGAATGACATGATATCTAGTATAATTTATAATATTTTATCTTAATGGTTTATTGTTTCTTTCTAGATGTTCAATTCATACGATAAATTATAAATCAAGAGAAAGTAGGGATGAGAGAACATGTTATTGTGTAGATGATTATGTGTGTTGTTAAATACTTATTTTGATGGCATGATCCATAACTTTAATTGATTGATATTGGTATACTTTTGGATGCTAAATTCATCACTAATAGGATATTACCCTTTTTTGTGACATTCATAAGAGGTATATGTGCCCATAGTAGAAACAATTATAGTTGGAATATGATAAATAAGCTTCAAATGTGTTTTGGGTTACATGTAACTAATATATAAAAGGTGTCATAGATCACCGATAGCTAACTTATAACCAAATCTTTGTTAGTGTAGACTCTATGTAGGATAACAAATATACAAAGACTTGTGGCTATGGATAGGGGGTATGTGTAGGATCATGGTAGGCCAAAGTAGGCCCTAAAGTGGCGATAAAAAATCAGAAAAATAGAGTTACGCAACTTGACATGAAAATTTGAATAGATTATGAGAATAATTTGAAAAATTTGTAACAAAAAATATTGTAGCAGGTTGAATGTAGTTTCTAAGCTACTAGTTGTTCTCTACAAAAATTCAATCTATTTGGTAAAAATTTAAAATTTCAATGTAGTAGTACTAAATTTTTAAGAAAAAGATAAAAAGAAGGTGTATGTCTGACCAACCTAAGTAAAGTAAAAATTGTTGACATGGATTGTAGTCACACTTCAACTTGATAGAATTCTTAGCAATAGAACCTATCTTTCCTAAATAATCAAGTGGAACTTGATTCCAAGGCTTGAGATGGTTAGGTCTTAACCTACTGGTTTTGCTACAGGTTCGTTGTCTAACACTGTTTTCTCAAGGGGCACCAATATAGTTTCTCTAAATAAACAACATTAATGAATGTAAAAACTTGAAGTAAATTGTATATTATGGTTATCTCATAAAGAAACAATCAATACACTTCTTTTTTTAAAAGAAATTTCAGAAGATTTAGAGAAGAATAAAATTAATTGAATGCCACTAATTTGAAAGAAATCCCAATCCTAAAAGAGTTGAATTAATAAGATAATAAATTTGTACTTTACCTGAGTAATTCACAATTTCATGCAAACTTGTGCAAGCTTAAATTAAAGTAGAATCATCATTAAAAAATAAAATGACACAACACACCAAAGAAATTGCCTGCACAATTTTATGTGCATTCATATATTATCAAAATTACATGGTCAGATTTATTTCGCAAAATGACCTCAAATCTTATCAACTCGGTAATTTACAAAGGAAACACAAGTTCAAAATCTGCTCCTAAAAAGAAACCAAAAAATTGAACTACAGAAAGTACAACTTTTCTGAGCTCTTCAAGTTCTACAATTTCTAATCATGTCAAAATGACATTGGTAACAATTTTGGAATGATTCAAATAAGACAAAACTTTGCTAGTTGGCAAGCATAAACATCAAAATAACAAACAAGATTGACTAAAACATCTTGATCTTCTGATAGTAATTTTTGTGCATCTTCCTCATCTATAAAACATCTCACTTGTCTACCTAGAAGTTGCAAGACTATAGTGCCCTACCCTCTTGGTCCCAACAATTCGACCCATATTTTCAACTATAGGTTCTGATCCACTTTCTCTTTTCAGATCTCTATTTGTGGCTCTATGTGAAGTCTAGAACATTTTGTTATTACTATTTTGGTTCAATTCTCTATTTTTTTTCCCTAGAACTTGTGGAACTTCAAATCCAATTTCAATTCAACTCAAGGAGGAACACTAGTTTGATCTACATTCAATCTCTTAGAGAGTTGGATCAATCTGCTTCATCTTTCCTCTTTAATGTTGGTGCGGATTTTAGTGGGGCCTTATCAATCCTCTAGGTGGTAAAGCCCTAAAATTCCACTAATAAACACTAATAAATTCCTAGTTCATATTATCTTCAAATTATTAATGATTTGCTTTATATAAGTAACATAAAATAAATTTTTATTTTCAGATATTGATTTAAATGTCCCACTTAGATTAAAAAGTGAAAATAATAATATGGGATCACCCATCCACACACACAACATCTCATAACATCATATAGAAACAATGATACTAAAAAATATCTACCATCATAGCTAATCATCATATAATGTAAAATTTCATGTAATCTCATACATAAAAACAATGAACCTAAAAAATGTAATCTCATATATAAAAAACAATGAACCTAAAAATATCTATAATCATATGTAACCATTATATAATGTAAAATTCCATATAATAAATATAAATATCATCAAAATATATCAATATAATTGTTGGTATTTTGGTATGGTTTTGTCATTGATGTCAACACCTACTGGAACACTAGCACTTTGGAGATCCAACACCATTCACCGGCAATCAAGTAACTATTGCACAATTACTGGTATATGGTTCATCGGCAGGATATAATGTTCACCGGCACTTGGAATGATATGGAAGACACTTGGTAATGTCGAAAACATCATGTGGACACTTTGTTTTGAAGAATTAATCATTGGTATATTCATACTTGCATATTTGCTTTTACCGACAAATAGGTCTAGGGTTACACTGGCAGGTTTATCTTTTGCAAATCAGCATGGCACACTATGAAGATGATTTATTATTATTGTAAATGCATTAAGCCGACATGTTCAATCAGTTATTGCATCAGATATTATATTGTTTGTAAAATGTTTTTTTGTAATATCTTGTAGAGCTGACCTACTAAAATTGGTCTTAGGTTATGGTATAAATGTAAGATCTTATTTGTAAGATCAAGTGTGGAATGCGAAAAGGTTTGTGAGAAGGTATATGTGAGATTAAGAAAAGGTATACACGAAGACATCATTTGAAGGTGAAGCTAGGTTTTTGTAGAAGCATATCAGCATTACACCAGTATTGAATCCAGCATATGAAGATGCTATTTTGTGCAGTACATTCTTATTGGATTTAACCATCCAACTGTAGTTAGTGTGACTCCCATTTTTTGATTGAGCAGTGAGCTCTACGCTATTGGCCTTTCTGCATGTGCAAACCCCATTTATGTACACTTACTATCTGCAGTAGTATCATCTGATTGTGGGTAAGGTTTCCCACCATGGTTTTTCCCCTTCCAGGGTTTCCACGTACAAATATTGGTGTTATGTGTTGTGGATGACTTTATGTTTATGTTTCATGCATTAATCTTTACCGGTATAGCAATTTACTGTTAACACTGTCTACCAGCATACTTAACTGGTTTACTAGTATTAAGCATTAAGTTGGTTAAATGGTTTTTGATTTGAATTTATTAGACAACTGATTCACCCCCCCCCCCCCCCTCTCAGTTGTCTCCGAGACCTAACAATTGGTATCAGAGCTTAGTCCTCTTTTGCAGAAGTTTAACAACTTAAGGAGATCCAATGTCTACTAATTATTTCAAGAAGGATAGTCCTAAACTTGATGGAACCAACTATGGGGTTTGGAAGATCAGGATGGAGACACATTTGAATTACATTAGTAAAAACATTTGGGAAGTTACAAAGAATGGTTATACTGTTGTTGTAGCTAGTCAGATTGCTCCAACTACCTTAGCTAAAGATGAGGAGAATGATTGCAAAGCAAGAGAAGCACTTCTGAGCGCATTACCAGATCAACAAATCATGGGATTATCAAATAGGTCTACTGCTAAAGCTATTTGGGATCATTTGGAAACATTGAATGAAGGAGATTCCACAGTCAAAATTGCAAAACTTGAAAGCTTTCGAGTCAGGTATGAACATTTGAAAATGGAAGAAGATGAAAGGATTTATGCTTTTATGGAAAGAGTAAATGAAATTGTTTTGGGTATTAAATGTTGTGGAGGAACCTTAAGTGAGGATGAAATTGTTTCAAAAATCTTAAGAGGATTGCCACCGGCATATAAAATGAAGGTTACTGCTATAAATGAGTTGAGAACAATGCCTAATACATCAGTAACTAGGGATACATTGATTGGAAAACTTTCAGCCTTTGAAATTGAGGAATTTGGTCTTGTTGCTACTATAAAGACAGATTTGGTCTTTAAGGCATCAACATCATCTGCTCCATCACTTGACAAATCAGACTAGAAAGCCTTTTATGCAAGAGAACTTGAAGAAACTAGGAAGGAGAATGAAGAGCTTGAAGAACTAGAAGCACTATTTGCAAGGAAAATGCCAAAAGGTCCAGTTGGAAGTAAGCATGAAGGTAAAGCGCCCTTTAAATGTTTCAACTGCAATAAGATTGGTCATATGGCTTCGAGATACCCAGATAGACATGCTAGACTAAGAGAAGAAGCTAGAAGAACATACAAGCCTAATCCTGAATATCAGAGATATAGATTTAAGAAGAACAAAGACAAATCTTGTTACATAGCTAATGAAGGTGTGACTGATAATTCTAATGAGGATCCAGCAGACAATGGATGGGTTTTTGTTTCTATAACATAAGATCAACCGACACCTAATACTCAACCGGTAGAACAAGCCCTAGAAGCTAAAGTTGAAGTAAAGGATGAATGGATCATTGACTCAGGATGCTCACATCATATGATAGGAGACAAAGGCAAATTCTTGAACTTTCAAGAATACAATGGAGGTTTAGTAAGATTTGGAGATGACAAAGCCTGTTCAATCAAAGGCAAGGGTTCAATATCTCTTGATGGTAAGCATAACACTGACAATGTCTACTATGTTGAAGGATTAAAGCATAATCTTTTAAGTGTTGGTCAATTAGTTGAGAAGGGATTTCAGTTACAATTTAAAAATGGAAAATGCAAAATCATGAATAGAAGTGGTTTGGAAATTGCAATCGGTAATCAGACTAGAGGTAATATCTTTCATTTGAATAATAGTGAAAAGACATGCTTGATTGCACATATAGATGAAAGTTGGTTATGGCATAAGAGACTATGTCATGTAAACTTTGATTGCATGGTAAAAATCAGTACTTCCAAGGTAGTTAGAGATCTACCTAAAATTGTGAAACCTCAGAATACAATTTGTAAGGAATGTCAATTTGGAAAACAAATTAGAGCTAGTTTCAAAAGTATTCCAGAAAAATCCAATAATGCTCTTGATTTAATTCACACTGATTTATGTGGTCCAGCTAGAACTAAAAGTTTACAAGGTGATAGATATTTCATGCTAATTATTGATGATTATTCTAGAATGTGTTGGGTTACTTTTCTCAAAGAAAAATCAAAAGCACTTGGAAAGTTCAAACTGTTCAAAGCAATGGTTGAAAATGAAACTGGTAAGAAAATTAAATGTTTAAGATCAGATCAAGGAGGAGAATTCACATCTAAGGACTTTAATACATTCTGTGAAGTGAATGGAATCATAAGACAATTATTAGCACCTCGGACACCACAATAGAATGGAGTTGTTGAAAGGAAAAATAGAACTATCTTGGATGCAGCAAGAAGTATGTTATCTGAAGCAAATTTACCACATGTGTATTGGAGAGAAGCAGTTAGCATTGTTGTCTATACATTCAACAAAGTTCACATCAAAGGTGAAATCGATAAGACCCCTCATAAACTATGGTTTGGTATTACTCCTACTCTTAAGTATTTCAGAATTTTTGGAAGTAAATGTTATATTAGAAGAGATAAGTATATTGGCAAATTTGATCCTAGAAGTGATGAAGGAACATTTCTTGGTTATTCATCTAAGAGAAAGGCATATAGATGTTTTAATAAGAGATTGCAGAAAATTGTTGAGAGTACAAATGTAAAGATTGATGAACAATTCAGAGGAACTTCAAGGTATGTAGACTCTAAACCGGCAACAGAAATTGTGATAAATGAACCTACACTAAATCCATCAGTATAGAATGAAGATCTAGTTACCCCGGTACCATTAGAGGATTCCACGGTAATTGAAGAACAATAGCAAACTAAGAAACCCTGGTATGTAAAATTGAATCATTCTGAAGATCAGATAATTGGAAATAAATTTAAAGGAGTTATGACAAGAGGAAGATTGGCAAATGAAGAGGTATGTCTTATTTCTCAAATTGAACCATCATCTATCAACGAGGCATGTGAAGACAAATTTTGGATTAAAGCTATGGAAGAAGAATTAGAACAAATTGAGAAAAACAACACTTGGACATTAGTTCCCCGGCCTAAAGATAAAAATGTAATTGGAACCAAATGGGTATTTAGAAACAAACTTAATGAAGATGGTAAGGTTGTCAGAAATAAAGCAAGACTAGTGTGTAAGGGATATTCTCAGAAAGAAGGAGTTGATTACAATGAAACCTTTGCACCAGTAGCTAGAATTGAGGCAGTCGGATTATTCTTGGCTTTTGCAGCTCACAAGAACTACAAAGTTTATCAAATGGATATTAAATGTGCATTCTTCAATGCAGATCTTGAAGAGGAAGTCAATATTGAACAACCTGGCAGATTTTCTTTGACAGATGACAATGATATGGTTTGCAGGTTAAGAAAAGCTCTATATGGATTGAAACAAGCCCCAAGAGCTTGGTATGCAAGGTTGGATAAGTATCTTTTAAAGATTGGTTTTACTAAAGGAATGCAGACAACAATTTATATTACAAAATAACTAATGATGACATCTTGTTTATAGAAGTATTCATTGATGATATAATCTTTGGAGGAGAAGATGGATTATGTAAGGAATTTTCTATTAAAATGCAGCAAGAATTTGAAATGTCTATGATTGGAGAAATAAAATTCTTTTTAGGATTGCAGATTTCGCAGACTGATAAAGGTATATTTTTTAGTCAATCCAAGTACTTGAAAGAATTACTAAAGAAATTTGGGATGGAGAACTCTAAACTGGTAAGCACACCTATGACTACAAATGACAAATTATCTCAAAGGGATGAATCTACACCTGATAAATCCAACTAGATACAAATCTATGATAGGAGGTTTACTATATTGACACAAACCAGGCCTGATATTATTAATGTAGTATGTATTGTTTCTAGATTTTAAAGTAATCCTAGGGAAAATCATGAATCAACAGTAAAAAAGGATTTTCTGGTACTTACAAGGCACTAGAAATCTTGGATTATGGTATTCTAGAGATGAAAATTTTGATCTATGTGCATACACAGATTCAAATTGGGCAGGAGATGTGGATGATAGAAAAAGCACCACTGGAGGAGCATTCTTTCTTGGAAAGAGATTAGTTTCTTGGTTGAGTAAGAAACAGAGTTGTACATCTTTATCAACAACAAAATCAGAATATGTTGCAGCAGCAACTAACTATACACAGGTACTATGGCTTAAGCAAATGTTGAAAGACATAAAGGTAAAATGCAAGGAACCTATTACTATATATTGTGATAACATTGCAGCAATTGATATATCTAAGAATCTGGTATTACACTCTAAAACTAAACATGTTTCTATCAAACTAAATTTTCTAAGGGAAAAAGTTGAAGAAAAGGAGATAAAACTGGTTTATGTGAATACTAAAGAACAACTTGCAGATATTTTCACAAAACCTTTGCCTAAGGAGACTTTTGAATATCGTAGAGATCAACTTGGAATCATACCACCACCAGTAGAAACTTAGACAGTTGATGATTGTCATCAACCGGCAGAATTGAAAGACAAATCTTTTACTCCGGTCTTTGATGAGGAAGCTACTTCTTAGGGGGAGTAGTTGGTATATTGAATTGATTGGTATTCTGTATATGAACTTTGGCATTTGATGTCAAAGGAGGAGAGATCTTTGGAAAAACTCATTATCTTTGAGGAAAGATTGATAGAAAGATTGTTATTGAAAATAAATCTTTGGATAAACACATGTTGCTCCTAGGGGGAGAGATTGTTGTTTAGGAGAGATTGTTTGTTTTTGGTATTTGGCATTTCTGTTTTGGCACTTTGATGGTTTTTACATCTTGTGTTTCCATCAATGCCAAAGGGGGAGATTGTTGGTATTTTGGTATGGTTTTGTCATTGATGTCAACACCTACTAGAACACTAGCACTTTCGAGATCCAGCGACATTCACCAGCAAGCAAGTAACTATTGCACAGTTACTGGTATATAGTTCACTGGCAGGATATAATGTTCACCGACACTTGGAATGATATGGAAGACACTTGGTAATGTCGAAAACATCGTGTGGACACTTTGTTTTGAAGAATTAATCATTGGTATATTCATATTTGCATATTTGCTTTTACCAGCAAATAGGTCCAGGGTTATACCGAAAGGTTTATCTTTTCCAGATCAGCATGGCACACTATGGAGATGATTTATTATTATTGTAAATGCATTAAGCCAACATGTTCAATCAGTTATTGAATCGGATATTATATTGTTTGTAAAATGTTTTTTTGTAATATCTTGTAGAGCTGACCTACTAAAATTGGTCTTAGGTTATGGTATAAATGTAAGATCTTATTTGTAAGATCGAGTGTGCAATGCGAAAAAGGTTTGTGAGAAGGTATATGTGAGATTAAGTAGAGGTATACATGAAGACGTCATTTGAAGGTGAAGCTAGGTTTTTGTAGAAGCATATCAGCATTACACCAGTACTAAATCCAGCATATGAAGATGCTATTTTGTGCAGTACATTCTTATTGGATTTAACCATCCAATTGTAGTCAGTGTGACTCCCATTTTGTGATTGAGCAGTGAGCTCTAGGCTGTTGGCCTTTCTGCATGTGCAAACCCCAATTATGTACACTTACTATCTGCAGTAGTATCCTCTGATTGTGGGTAAGGTTTCCCACCGTGGTTTTTCCCCTTACAAGGTTTCCACGTACAAATATTGGTGTTATGTGTTGTGGATGACTTTATGTTTATGTTTCATGCATTAATCTTTATCGATATAGCAATTTACTGTTAACACTGTCTACCGGCATACTTAACTAGTTTACCGATATTAAGCATTAAGTTGGTTAAATGGTTTTTGGTTTGAATTTATTAGACAACTGATTCACCACCCCCCCACCTCTCAGTTGTCTCTGGAACCTAACAATAACATCATAATAGTTTATGTACAACATAAGTATCAATAAAAGAGGGCCTTACAAACTCATGTAATTCAAACCATTTTCCTAATTTAATTAAGGTTGCATGGTGCAACTTGATGGGTCTCAAAACAACAGATTGGATAGGTTCTAAGGAAATGCCAACTCCTATTCTCAAACCCTCCAATTGGTTGGCCAACTTATAGAGTGAACCTATCTGGTTACTAACTCTCTCACTTTAGGCTCTGCAGGACCTAGGCTGGTATACCTACTCACTAGGTGTTCCTTCAACTAATCCTTTTTATAGCAGATTTATTGTCTTGTTCTGACTTCCTCCTATCTCAGAATGGCATAAGCTCCTATGATGGAGATATAGCATATGAGTTCAAGATTGAGGTTGTAGAAGCTATTTGGTCTTTGTGCTTGAAATATATACATATACACTATTGCTAATTTATTATAGAATTCCTACTCAACTACTCCTATTACTTTTAATGTGAAAGTATGAATTGATGAGTTGTATTTTATAGATGACCAGTGCCTTTCTTTGTTGTTTGGGCTACAGAGTCTTTATATCTCTTTAGGACTTATTGTGTAAACTTATGAGATAGTTTTTAAACCCACCGCCTCTCGATGAGTCTGTCAGTTACTGTTTCTTATGAGCTCTACTTCAATGTCTATATTGTAAACCACCTGAATGAATTTAACTCTAACCTTAAGAGACCATCCAAGGAAGAAATACAAGGAACAATTATAATTCGCAAGTAAATCTTTTTTATCCAAATCTACAATATGAAACATAGAATTTTACTGGAAGAACACAAATAACCTTATCTCCTTTAGATAATATCATAAGCAAATGCCTATAGAAAAATGCAGTAATCCGCAACACATATGCAAAGGAAAAACAACTAATTATATTATATATATTCACCAAAATAGTACAGTGGTGAGCCTGAGGCTATAATCTACTTCTTTCTCTAATTATTCTCCATATTACAAAAGCTCCCTCCTTTATATGAGAGTATACATTATCACCAAGCGTTGTGGCTTTTCAACATATAATCGTTAACTAACACTTTTGTTTCGAACATTACTTCAACTAGGTATTTTCTCCTTTCATCGAAATGTTATATTCGGTCACTATGGCTGTCTCCTCACCAATACTTATCTGATATCCATCGGGTTTTTATGTCGAAGAAACCTTGGGCTTCAGTGACCTCTGTGTGGGAGAAAAAGTGACACTAAGCAAACATGCCCTAATCTCACTTTCAACCACACACTTGTGGAATACGAAAGAGCCTAGAGGTATCACACAATTGGCTACTTCTTCTTGTGGAAGAGAGAGCCATGGGCTACCTATTAGGATTTCTATTCCTTTGTTGTAATTGAAAGATAAAATGATGCAAGTTCAATTCCTAACCCCAAAATGCAAGTATGAACTAATGACAAGATTGCAGAATTGAACTTAAACAATGGAAAGCGAAAAACACAAGGACAAGACAAGAATGCAAATGCGTACCCAGAGTTAAAATCTAACTGAAAATGTTCGGGATGGGGGCGCGGGCGCCACTATCCTGATTCTGCCCCTGAAACTGCTCCGGAAACTGCTGTTTTTGCACTCTGGAAAAGCTGTCAAAAATGCTGAGAATGCTGTCTGTCAGGAGGACCAGGGCGCCCCCCACCCCTGTCCTGGTCTTTTTCTTTGAGATTTGGTGTGTTGTTTGGTCTCCGTCTGCTTCTTCCGGATTTGTAACTTGCGGCATCGTCCGAGTCCTGAAACCTGCACTTATATCTGAAAAGGTGTTTGGGCGGCTATATAGGGTTTTACCTTAGTCAAACCCCCGCTTCGGTGATTTCTTGTAGTATGTGTAAAAGAGATCCTTAGAGGAGAAGAGATCTTTGTACAAAAGATACCTATCCCCGAGAGGAATGGTCCTAGACAAAGATAACATCTTCTAGAATAAGACAAAGAAGAGAATAAGAATGCAATACTTCCTTCTTTTGCGAGGTGAAAGTGATTCTTAATGAAGGATGACGCTCTTTTTAACCCAATTAGGAGAGTGAATTCGTTATGGATGTATTTTACCAAGTGCAAAAGAGGTTGTAGTCAAGGACTTACACCTCTTGTAAGAGAGAACCCTTGAACAAACAACAACAAATGCGTACAAGGCATAACATCAAGTAATAAAGTCCACACCATCCACAAAATAGGAAAAAGTGGATCCTTAGATAAAAATAAAGAAAGATCATTGCCTCCCAAGGATAAGGACAATGAGAAGGACTTACACAATCTTCTAGGGAGAGATTTGGACATAAGCAAAAGAAGAGATGTATGAAATCATTCTTGTCCCCATAGGAACAAGAAAATTAGGCTATTATGTTGCTTCAAAAAATATGATTGCACTTGAAATTGTACCATCATGAATGACAATGAGCCCCCAATAAATGAGCTACCAATGTCACATAATGATGAGCAACATAATAGCCATTAATGTTATTTAAAGACATGATAGACTAAATTAGGTATTTGAATATGACATGTTAAATGCTCAACTATAAGTGAGATCAAAAACATGTATAAAATGATGAAAATTGAAGAAGAAAAGTCACATGAAATCTTAGAAGAGGGATGAGTGTAATTTATTAGAGCCTTATCCCTAGAGGAAAGGACTTTATGATGAATAGGAGATAAAGATTCATAAGTGGATTTAGAAATTTGAGGGAATTCATAAAGAGATTTATTCATTGCCAAGATTTCCTTATGAGGGGAATGAGAGTTGATAGAAGTAGAAGATGATTTAGTTGAAGTGAGATCATCATCACTACTAAATATAGCATTTATATTGAGAGATGGTCTTTTAGATGCTTTGGTACGTTTGCAGGGATTATAGCCGAGTCCAAAGGCATAACTGTGAAAATTAGTCTCTAGAGGAACTTTTATCCCTTGTTCATGAGCGCCACAACCATTTCCATGATACCCATGCTTAGCAAAAATGCGAAAACCACGACCATAACAATCAGCCATTTCAGGAAGAGAAGGTGGTTTTTCATAAGACAAAGAATCAAACTCTTCATAATTAGAGGTGTGAGGAGAAGAAGTTTGAGAAGCGGCCACAAAATTATTGCTCATAGGTTCAGGTAAGATTGATTGATTTTTAGTTTCTTCCTTCTTTTTAACTTTAAACTCTCTAGGAGGAACCCTATACTCACCTACAAAGGTGGGATTAAAGTCAAGAGATCCCCAATCGTCATCTGCGAGAACCTTCTCAGGATCAAAAGCCTTTTTATGCGTATATTCAAGTCGAGAAGGATCTTCTTCAGGAGCTTCAGACTCATCCAAAGAATTTTGATTATCAGAGGGTGATGATTCATCCATAAGTATCTTGTTTAACGAGTCATCACTAGAAGAGGAAGGCTTAGAAGGACTCCCTTTGGAAGTAGATGTTTGCAAACAAGCTTGAAAATTAGTATCACCTATCAAGGTATATGTCTTATTATTATAAATAAATTTAACTTGTCTATGCAATGTAGAGGGGACAGCTTGCATACTATGAATCCAAGGTCTCCCTAATAACAAGTTGTATGTTAGATTTCCCGACATAACATGGATAGGAGTAGGCAAAGTAACAGGTCCCACTGTGATGGGTAAGGTGATAATACCTAATGAAGACTTAGCCACATTATCAAAGCCTCGAATGGGATGAGAGTCAGGCTCAATAAGGGATGTATCCACATTCATCTTATGCAATAGATTAATGCTACACACATTAAGGCCAGAACCATTATCTATCAGTGTTCGTCTTATAGCAGTGTCATTTATGATAACCACAATCATCAAGGGATCATATTGATGTTGAATTTCACTAGTAGGCAACTCATCTTGAGTAAACACAATTTGAGCTTTAGGATTCATCACAGAGTTAACCAAAGACACTATATTACTAGATGTATTAGGTGGAGGAACATTCAAATCTTTCAAGGCATCTTGTAACATTCCATGATGAGCGGAAGAAATTTGGATCAAATCCCAAAGGGATATCTTAGCAGGGGTAGCTTTAAGTTGTTCTATGAGATCATATTCCTTACCAAGAACTTGTGAAATACGTGGAGCTTGAGGAAGAATAGGTTGGGAAGGAGGAAGTGAAGTTGGGATAACTGGAGGAGGATTAGGTTGCCTATTGTTTCTAGTATTATAAGTATGGGCAACCGCATGATAACTCTCTCTAGTCATTTGCTTAGCATACTCATAAGGGCTCTTAGAGGAATAACCTCCTTGCACAGTAATAACTGGTTTCTTAGGAGTGCAAAAAGAATCATTAGCATAACCACCTTGAACCACTAAGATAGGCTTATTTAAAGGTTGAGAATTTGAGAAGGACAAGCACCTTGGACAGTCAAGAGAGGTTTGTTAGGTGTTTCATTCACATGTACCAAATTGATTGAGGATGGTTTAGAGGAATGAACAAAAGTGTTGGAAGAATTATTGATAGTCTTCTCTTGCACTAAAATCTTATCACGGATCAAATCAATTTTAGGAGAGAGACAAGGGATAGGCATTGATGTTCTAGTAGGAAGAGTAATACTAGGAAAGGTCATATCATCCTTTATCATCACAGGATCTACATGGGGAATAAACTCTCTAGGAGAAGGATCAACACTACTCTCTAAAGTCTCACTTTTGAGAGGGAGATCTTTGAAAGAAATGTTAACCATCTTGCTTTGAACTAGGGTTTCCTTATGAGTAGAACCAAGTTGAGGAGAGGGAGATGCTTTATTTTTAGAGGGAGAATAATTGAGATTCAAGGAAGGTGAGAAAATATCAAGGGAGTTTCCAATCTTGATTTCATCCCCTTTGGCTAGGGGTAGAGAATAATCTATACCTTCTTCTAATGGTTCATCCCAAATAGTGAGGTTGTTGAAAGGAATGTTTGAAGTATTGTCAATTTCGGGAGAGGAGATAACATTGTTTATTAATTCCTCATCCTTAGGAGGGAGAGCATCAATAGATGTGTTAAACTCATCCTCTTTCCTCAAAATATGTTCAATATGATCTTTAGGGGAGAGAGAATTAAGGAAATTGCTTATTATTTCATCTTCTTTCTCTAAGGGATGCTTATGGGTAAGACCAACTTTAGGAGAAGGGTAAGCATTTATCATTAATTCATCATCTCTAGTGGGAATTTTGTTGGAAAAGGAAAGGCCATCACTAGGAAATGTAGGGATAATGTCATCTTCTTGCACAAAAGGATCCTCATGAAGGGAGTGTTTTTTAGGAGACACAAAGGCATCAAGGGCATCATTCAACAAAGCATGATCATATCTATTAAAAGGCTTATCTTTTGATTCAAAAGGAGATATCTCTTCATAGAGGGGATCATTGAAAACAACCATGTTACTAGATTTAGTGGAAGAGCTGATAGGAATGTACCCTTGAGAGGAATCATTCGACTTATCTTTCTCATCACAACGAAATGGCATAGTAACAATGTTTATGAGTTTTTGGTAAAATGAAGGTTTGGTATATTTAGGTTTCAAAAACTCATCTAAAGCTTCATCTAACTCATAATCATCACAAATATGAACATCTTGCAAATAAAAATCTGACATTTTGAAATAAAGATTGCATAAAACTTGAACACACAATGCAAAGAAACCAAAACACACTCCTTTTTTTTTTTCTTCTTTTTTTTTTTTTTCTTTTTTTTTTTTTTGAAAATGAAACTTAAATGAAACACGCTAAATCTAGATTTAGATCTAACAAATGTAATGCAAGAGAAAGCAATAATAAGTTCACGTCGGGTTCACCAAAATGTGTGGGAGAAAAAGTGACACTAAGCAAACATGCCCTAATCTCACTTTCAACCACACACTTGTGGAATACAAAAGAGCCTAGAGGTATCACACAATTGGCTACTTCTTCTTGTGGAAGAGAGAGCCACGGGCTACCTATTAGGATTTCTATTCCTTTGTTGTAATTGAAAGATAAAATGATGCAAGTTCAATTCCTAACCCCAAAATGCAAGTATGAACTAATGACAAGATTGCAGAATTGAACTTAAACAATGGAAAGCGGAAAACACAAGGACAAGACAAGAATGCAAATGCGTACCCGGAGTTAAAATCTGACTGAAAATGTTCGGGACGGGGGCGCGGGCGCCACTGTCCTGATTCCGCCCCTGAAACTGCTCCAAAAACTGCTGTTTTTGCACTCTGGAAAAGCTATCAAAAATGCTGAAAATGTTGTCTGTCAGGAGGACCAGGGCGCCCAGCGCCCTTGTCCTGGCAGGACCAGGGCGCCCCCCGCCCCTGTCCTGGTCTTTTGCTTTGAGATTTGGTGTGTTGTTTGGTCTCCGTCTGCTTCTTCCGGATCTGTAACTTGCGGCGTCGTCCGAGTCCCGAAACCTGCACTTATATCTGAAAAGGTGTTTGGGCGGCTATATAGGGTTTTGCCTTAGTCAAACCCCCGCTTCGGTGATTTCCACCTCCACGAATAGCCAATTTGTATTGTAAAATGTATTGTGTGTGCAGACCTTGTGTGTGTGCAAGATCCTAAAATGCAAGTAAGCAAACTAGAGCAACCTAGAAAGTAAACCCTAATTGCTTATAAATGATAATGTAAATGCTCTAAATCAAGATGCAAAGTGATCTAAAGCATGAATAAAGGATATAATGAAGCTTATGCAAAGACATGAAAACAACATGAAATCATACCCAACCCTCAAGGGAGGAGTACAAGCCAATCTTCAGTCGGTAATCTCCTATTGTTCTTCACTGTCTCCCAAGCCCTAAATGAATGAAATTGATGAATGCTTGATGGATGGATGTTGAATGTTATTGAAGTCTTCAAAGATCTACTCTTTCGCTGCATAGAAGGTCCTCGAAAGCCCAAAATTCCGATCCTTTCAAATGAAGAAAGAGAGCTCTTATGTATGAAACCCTAGGTCATAATTTCGTCTTTTGGTCGACCTAGAGATTGAATCTCCCATCAATTTCTTGGGGTTAAGCTTTATTTTATGATTGGATCGTGCTCCTAAAATTTCGAAAAAAATGTCCGGGACCATGTTGCACTCCGGGCGCCATGGTCCCGACAACTTTTCACCAAATTTTCAGGACTGTCGGATATGATGATTTTAGAGAGAATCCCGAAGTTACAGGTGATTTCGAGATGTTTTGACCCCCGAAATCAAGCCCCCAAGTTCAAAATAGGACCTAATTAGGGTTTTTGATTAAATGATGTATTGGAAGAATAAAATGAAAGGGGCACACTTTAATGAAAGGGCCCAACTTTATGATGTGGGAGATGATGAAATAGGACCTTAGACCTAATTAATTTAATTAATTAAGCGCTAAGGGGAAATGCAATGCAAAATGCAAAATGCGCCAAGGCGGGTGCTAAACTAGGTGTGAAATTGTACCACTTTAGCAAGTGCGTACAATTTACGACGCTACAACCACCTTTATTTTTCCACCAAAATACCTCTTCCATCGATATCACTATGCCCCGTCGATGAATGGATCTATTATCTCACCGAAGCCTTTCTTTATCCTCTATTGTTGTCTTCCACCAATAAAGTTGTATCAGCGAAATAATGCATATCGGAGACATGCCTTTTAGCCTCCTTGAAACCTATTTCCTCATTGATATATATTTGATGTCCATCGAGTTTCATGTCAAAGAAACCTTGGGCTTCGGTAACTTCCTTTATCCTTCCATCGAAACACTTTTTCTATCAACATCACTACACTCCTTCGATGAATGGGTCTATTGTTTCATCGAGGCCATATTTCTTTTGATGATTTGCTTCCACTATCATCTTTCATCGATGAGCTTATTAGTAATCTTCCTCGATAAAGTTGCATCGGTAAAACCACACATATCGGTAACATGCCTTTTAGCCTCCTCGAAACTCATGTTCTTATCGATATCTTTTATCGATGTAGCTTCCTTTTGTTTGATCGATATTATTCTTTTGATAAGAATGCTTCTTTCGGTAAGTTTCCTTCACGTTGCACCGATGGTATTATTTCCTCGGAAGCCTTTTCCCATCGATGAAAACCGTCTCTTCTTTCTTCGATATCCTCCTTTGGTAGAATCATTGCTTTTGATGAGTCCCTTTTAGAGTTCATCGGTGTTCCCTTTCCTTTGACACCCTTTTTATATTGATGAGACGTCGTCGGGTCTCATCGATACTATTTGAATTTTGGATATTTTGATAGAATGCTATTAGACTTGTTCGATAACTTATGGGTTATTACGGTATCAATGAAAATTATGATTTCTTCCAAAGATAGATGGCTTCTATGATTTAATTTCTCAAATCAAGATATTTTACTTAATTCAGATTTGATGCTCAACAGTGGCTCTGACTGGGGATGGGGGTATGCTACGGATACCTTCAATAATCTAGATTCTCTGGTTTATATAAGGGAAAGGAGATTTGAAGAAAATGTGGCTTTTTTACAATGGCAGTGAGACCTAAACTATTGTACATGAGGATGGTTCCCCCTTTTCCCTTTAGGAAAAGAATTTTTTTAAGAATTGTCTGTGCACTGGTAGTTCTTGGACTTCTCCTGTAACATTTTGGATAAAATAGGAATCCTCTCCTGCTCTATCCATAATCTTATAAGGTCCAAGCCATAAATATTCAAACTTACCATGTTTACCTTTATCTTGACTCCTGGCATTCCACATCAAAACCAAATCACCAATTTAAAATTTCCTATTTGTTGTTCGTTTGTCATACAACCTTTTCATCTGATTCTGGATTTTAATGTTTTGTTCCTGAGCTTTTGCCCTAACTTCATCGAGCTCTATCAACTACATCAGCCTTTCTTGTAAAGGGTCATCAATCTCTATCCCTCCTTGTGTTATGAATTTATATACCGGTAAGAGGTTATCCAAAGGGAGTCTAGCCCTTTTACCATAGACTAGCTCATATAGAGATTTCCTTGTAGATTTTTTTACTGTCACTCTATCTGCCCATAATGCTAAATTCAATTTTGAATCCCATGCCTTCTTTTTTTGTCCTAACATCTTTTTGATGATTTTTAGGATGTTTTTGTTACTTGACTTGGCCTGCCTATTACCTTGAGGGTGATATGGGGATGATGAGATATTATAATGTCATAATCCCTCCATAAAGCATTGTATTCTTCAGACCTAAAGGCCATGCCGTTATCAGAGATGATCCTTGTAGGAACACCAAATCTAGTGATGATATTTTCTAATATGAATCTTATCACCACCTTACTGGTAGCATGTTTAGTAGGTATTCCTTCCACCCATTTGGTAAAGTAATCCATGGTGACCAAGATCCATCTATGTCCCCCACTCGATTTCTTTGATATTTCTCCTATAAAGTCTATTCCCCACTGTTGAAATGGTTCTTCAACTTGCATTGGTCTTAGTGGGAGTGATCCTTGATATTTCCTTTTGCCCAAAAATTTCTGACAGGCCTCACACTTCCTAACATAAGCATAGGAATCATTGAAGACTCGTGGCCGAAAATAGCCAACTCTCGTGTGCACTAGTTTTGGCTAAGAAATCACCACCACAAACCCCTTCATGCATCTCTTGTAGGATTTTCTCTGCTTAATGTTCATCTAGGCATAACAATAATATCCCATCCCTATTCTTCCAATAAAAATCTCCATTGATGATCACATATCTTGTGGATTTTAATTTCAGTGTTCTCTTTTGATTATCAGTCATATCATCTGGACATTTTATGTGTTTGAGATAGTACATGATGTCTATATACCAGGCTCTATTTTCAATACTGAAGCTGGCTTCATCCATGCCAACCTCATTTACCTAAAATTCTTCAACCTCTGCTCCTGCCATAAGTTTAGCTAGTCCCTGACATTTGATAACTTGGGAAATTTTGAGCTCAATATTGAATTCTTGAATATGATTGATCCATTTGCACCTTTTCCCTGTGACCTCGGTTTGCCTGAATATGTCTTTTACCGCTGCATTGGGAACATGTGCTATGACTTCTGCACCTACCAAATATGGTCTAAATTATTTTACTGCTTTTACCAGGGCATAAGCTTTCTTTTCATTTAGGTCGTATTTAATTTTGGATGAATTCGGTGACTTACTAAAATATGCAATAGGATGTTCATAATTATCCTGGTTCTTTTGTAGCAAGACTGCCGCTACTGTATGGCATGATGCAAATGAAAAAACCAAGAAGGGTTTATCAAAATCTGGGGATATCAATACTGGTGCCTCAGATATTGCCCTCTTTATGTTTATAAATGCATCTAGTGCCTTTGCATCCCAGTCAATTCTAGCTTCCTTTTTCAACATCCTCACTATAGGCTTTATGATATCTGCAAAATTAAGGATGAACCTCCTGACAAAATTGATTTGTCCCAAAAATGATTGAATGGCTTTGATAGTCTTTGGGATAGGCACCTCATTTATTGCAGCTACTCTTTTGGGGTCAATTTTCACCCCTTCCTTGGATACTATGTGTCTCAGGAGCTTTCCTTCTTTAACTGCGAAGTGACATTTCTTCGGATTGAGGGAAATTACATATTCCAGGGCTTTCTTGAATATCTTCTCAAGGTGACCGCAATGGTCTTCAGCCCTTTTTGAATAGGTTGTTAAATCATCTTGATACACTACCATTATTACATCAATCAATTCTGCAAACGCCACATCCATTTCCCTCTGAAATGTTGCTCCTGCATTTGTTAATCCAAATGGCATTCTTGCATACACATATGTGCCCCATGGTGTTGTGAAAGCTATCCTATATTGTTCAGCTTCTTTAACTGTCACCTGATTATACCCCGAGAATCCATCCATCATGGACAATAAATCACATCCAGTTACCTTCTACAGCATATTATCCATGTTTGGCAAAGGATAATTATCTTTTAATGATGATATATTCAGATTTCTGAAGTCCACGCATAGTTTTATGTCCCCATTTTTCTTTCTGACTGGCACCAGGTTTGAAACCCAGGTAGAATATCTACAAGGTTTGATTATCCCTACATCTTTCATCTTTATTATTTCCTCTTTCATTTTAGGTAGTAAAGTCAGATTTATAGGTCTTTGTTTCTATCTGAATGGTTTAGCATCCGGTTTGAGAGGTATCTCATGTTGGAAAAGATCTTCATTGTATGCTTTGAGGTCATCATAAGACCATGCAAATACATACTTATATTTTCTGAGTAACCTTACTAACTGTTGCTTCATTTCAGGGGTCAATTTATTACCAATAAAAACATACCTTGGTGATTCTTTGCTTCCCAAATCAATTTGCTCAACATCAGTCTCTTTGATTGAGGCTCCTTTGATCTTGACTTTGTCCTTTATGTTGAAAGCTCTTTCTAATGTGACTAATCCTCTAGGTATCTTATTAGATTTTCACTGTATGATTTATTGTCCCAACAAAGTCTCCTTCCCATTTTTCATCTCTACAAAGTTATTAAAATTGATAGCTTGTGCTTGGTGGTGATCCACATAGTGCAAAAACTTTAACAAATCGTTGTCATCATGAAAAACTTGCCAATTGTACAAATTATCCGGAATAGAAGGCCTAACTTTTATTTCCATTTTTGAGACTCCATTCAGTGTTATATCATTCTCCTTCAAAGCAACATTGGCCAAGAAGTCAACCATGATGTTCTTTGATCTGTCAATCCATTTTATTTGGAAAGCATCAAATAGTTCTATGGTATCCCATACAACATCCCTATATTGTTTCAACCTGAGATGTTTGGAGGCATATTTTTGTTTGATTTGAGATATTACTAGTTCTGAGTCTCCAAAGACACTGAGCAATTTGATTCCATGCTTGGTAGCCACATTTAGTCCAGTGAGTAAAGCTTCATATTCTGCATATTATTTGTACTCAAACATCAGTTTAAAAGAATATTTGAACGTCTCTCCATCTGGTGAAATAAATACGATCCCAGCCCCACTTCCTTCCTTGATGCATGATCCATTAAAGTACATCTTCCATACTTGATCTTCACTCTCCTTGACTGTAGACTCTATCGAGGTCAATCCTCTCAATTTTGTTTTCGTCAACTCTACTTTGAAGTTGTCCATATCTGACCGGATGAAACATACTGAATCAACAGGTTCCACCTCCTCGATTATGTATTTAGAGCAAGGTTCTCTCTCAATCCTTACCTCTTGTCCATTTACTGGTATAGTAGCATATGATAAGTCTAGCTGGACATGGCCTCCTATCAGGTTCGACCATTGTCTTGACAATAACATACCATAGTTAGGAGGGACATCAACCACGGTGATGTCCATTTTATAAGATGCTTCTGGACATGCTGCCAATTTGAATTCAACATCCTTCATGACACCAACCACTGGGATAGAACAGTTATCCATGGCATAGCATTTACCAAAAATTATGTCCACTGACATTCCAAGTTCTTTCATGACTCCTACTGGCATTACATTTATAGCAACTCCTGAGTCAATCATGCAATTTTTTATCATCTTGTTATTGATCATCAGGGTTAAATAAAATGGGACTACTTGAGAGGGATTTTTTGTTATTGTTGACCCCAAATATATGGTTGGAACAGGGTTATCATTATTTTGGCTATTTTGTTTATGTTCTTTGGTCTCTTCCTTAGATATACCATTGATCACCTTCAAGGTTTTTTCTCGATACTCTGGGAACTTCATCATCTCAAGTAGTGGGACAGAGACCTTCATCTGTGTCAAGGTGTTGGCAATATCAAATGATGTTGTAGTAGGCAATACTGAAGTGTCCATCATCCTGTCCTTATCACCCTTTTGCATCCTAGAATCTGGCAACTCATTTTCCTTAATTAACTTTGTGTTTTCTCCCTAGGTTCTACTCGGCTTAGTTATCGGTTTAGATGTTTTATTAATCTCCTTCTTGAACATTCCTGATGGTTTGCCTTGTTCAGGATTTATAGTACTGTTTCTTGGCATATAAGTCCTTTTGGCTTGTTCAACAACAGCTGTAGAAATCCTCTCTCGTTCTTCTTTAGTACAAATCCTCAGCCTGACTTCATCTTCCTCATCTGAGAATACTTGTTGCATACAGCATTGCTGATTAATCCGCTTAGAATTTACATCATCTCCTTCACTCCCCTCAGATGAGTCACAGTCCTCAAAGGATAGTAAGTTTATCGCATGATCATCTGCATATTCTTCACATTCTTCCTCTCTTCCCTGCAACTTCATTGCCACCGCACACTGGTAAGGAGAATGAGGCATATCACATGCTAAGCACCACATATCTTCATCAACCACCTGGTTCACCACTTTTCTCAAAGGATCTGGTATTTGGTTACCTCCTTTCGAGTTCTTGTCCACTGGTTTTCCATATTTCCATGCGATATTATAAGGCATATCATGCAATCTGGGCCTATCATGGTGATAAAACTGTTGTTTCTGTGTTTTATTCACTCTGATAGACAAATCCTTGAGAACATTCAACACCTTGTCCAACTTGTCATCGTCCTTTGTTTGTTTAGGGACCTTTGGATTGAACAACCTTGCATCCTCCCCTCTTCCTATAGTTCCAACTGCTTTTCTATTATTCTCTATAGTTATGGCCGCTTTCATGACTCCTTGAAGGGTTGTAGGATTCTTTGTCCCAAGCTCATAGTTTGTTTTACTGTCAAAAGCATTCATGTAGTACAAAATACTAACTTCACGAACCGATTTTACTCTATTAGGGATTTTATTCATAACTCTATTAAATCTCTTATTGAAATCGGCCACTGCTTCATTTGTATCATTCTTGATGCTTATGATCTCATGTAAGGCAAACTCTAGGCTATTGTGGTCTCCGTATTGTTCAAGAAAAAGTCTTTTGAATTCTGTAACGTTGTTTACTGAAAAATCTGGCAGTGCTCTGAACCAATCTTGGGCGTCCTCTGTCAATGACTGCATGAACAACTTCATCTTGACATCCTCATATGGGAAACAAAAATCCTCCATAACTGTGTCAAAATCTTTGCAATGTGCTTCCCCTGAGATGGCATTACTCCTAGTGAACTTTGGTATTGCAGTCCTAATTTCATTAGGGATAGGATGATACACCATCATCCTTGAAAAGTCAAACTTCCTGATGCATTATGTAATCATCAACCCGTATCCACCTTGGAAAAAGTTTCCATAGTTTGGTCTCACATTGTTATTACCAGGAGGAAATTGGTTTTGTGGTTGAAAGTGGTTTGATATGTAAAGGCATTGAACTGGTTATGTTGATACTCAGGAGGTAAATTGGGGTATGAGAAGTTGTTGGGGTGGTAGTGTTGGTGCTTAGGAGGTATATTATTATATGGGAAGTCATTCGGCCTAACATCATATAAAGGGTTTTCAGATACTTTGTAGGTGTTGATTTTTGCACCAGTCTTATCTGTGTTGCTTCTTCCTCTATTTGGTCCTTGGGCCGCACATTCACTTCTCGCTCTATATCTCTCCAAGTCATGATTAATATCATCTTCATTGATATTTATACCCAATTTAGCACATAATTCTACACACTCCTATACTCTTCCATCATCTCTCATCTCAATGGCTACTTCAATAATTTGTTTCATCAAGTCTGCCATACGGTCTGATGCATCCACCTTGCTCGAGCCTGAGGAGCTCGAAGCCCCTGTCCTTGAATTTAGACAATGATTCTCAAAGCGAGGAGGGTATTTCCCTTTCCGCGCTCTATCCATAGCTGCCAAATCCTCATCCTTGGGGTATGTGGGAACTGTATAATTCTATTTACTCAAGGCTAGATGTGAATGGTTTTCAGAATAGTGTTGATTATACTTCCCATTCATAAAGTCATTTTTTAGGTTCCATCGGACTATCTATTGATTTCTCCTTTGGATTTCTTTTACTTCTCTTTTGATCAAATTTTAATTGGACTATGGGGTGGCCTTGTGTTATTGACCTCTTTTCGTACATAAAATTTCTTATTTCAAAGTCACTACCTTTCTTCTCGAAAGGAATTTGTATTTTGTATATGAGTTCCTTCCCACAGCAAAGTACCTTTTAAATGAATCTCCCCAGTAGAGTCGCAAATATGTTGGGTCTCAAATCAACAGATTGGATAGGTTCTAAGGAAATGCCAACTCCTATGCTCAAACCCTCCAATTGACTTAGCCAACTTATAGAGTGAACCTATTTGGTTACTAACTCTCTCACTTTAGGCTCTGCAGGACCTAGCCAGGTATACCTACTCACTAGGTGTTCCTTCAACTAATGCTTTTTATAGCAGATTTAGTGTCTTGATCTGACTTCCTCCTATCTCAGAATGGCATAAGCTCCTAGGATGGAGATATAGCAGATGAGTTCAAGATTGTTGTTGTAGAAGCTATTTGATCTTTGTGCTTGAAATATATACATATACACTATTGCTAATTTATTCTAGAATTCCTACTCAGCTACTCCTATTACTTTTAATGTGAAAGTATGAATTGATGAGTTGTATTCTATAGATGACCAGTGCCTTTCTTTGTTGTTTGGGCTACAGAGTCTTTATATCTCTTTAGGACTTATTGTGTAAACTTATGAGACAGTTTTTAAACCCACCGCCTCTCGATGAGTCTGTTAGTTACTGTTTCTTATGAGCTCTACTTCAATGTCTATATTGTAAACTGCCTGAATGAATTTAACTCTAACCTTAAGAGACCATCCAAGGAAGAAATACAAGGAACAATTATAATTCACAAGTAAATCTTTTTGATCCAAATCTACACTATGAAACACATAATTTTAGTGGAAGAACACAAATAACCTTATCTCCTTTAGATAATATCATAAGCAACTGCTTGCAGAAAAATGCAATAATCCGCAACACATATGCAAAGGAAAAACAACTGATTATATTATATATATTCGCCAAAATAGTACAGTGGTGAGCTTGAGGCTATAATCTACTTCTTTCTCTAATTATTCTCCATATTACAAAAGCTCCCTCCTTTATATGAGAGTATACATTATCACCAAGCGTTGTGGCTTTTCAACATATAATCATTAACTAACACTTTTGTTTAGAACATTACTTTGAGTAGGTATTTTCTCCCTTCATCGAAATGTTGTATTCGATCACTATGGTTGTCTCATCACCGATACTTATCTGATATCCATCAGGTTTTTATGTCGAAGAAACCTTGGGCTTCGGTGACCTCCTTTATTTTTCCACCGAAATACCTCTTCCATCGATATCACTATGCCCCGTCGATGAATGGATCTATTATCTCACCGAAGCCTTTCTTTATCCTCTCTTGTCATCTTCCACCAATAAAGTTGTATCAGCGAAACAACGCATATCAGAGACATGCCTTTTAGCCTCCTCGAAACCTATTTCCTCATCGATATATATCTGATGTCCATCGGGTTTCATGTCGAAGAAACCTTGGGCTTCGATAACTTCCTTTATCCTTCCATTGAAACACTTTTTTTATCGACATCACTACACTCCTTCGATGAATGGATCTATTGTTTCATCGAGGCCATCTTTCTTTTGATGATTTGCTTCCACTATCATCTTTCATCGATGAGCTCATTAGTAATCTTCCTTGATAAAGTTGCATCATTAAAACCACACATATCAATAACATGCCTTTTAGCCTCCTCAAAACTCATATTCTTATCGATACCTTTTATCGATGTAGCTTCCTTTTGTTTGATCGATATCATTCTTTCGATAAGAACGCTTATTTCGGTAAGTTTTCTTCATGTTGTGCCGATGGTATTATTTCCTCGGAAGCCTTTTCCCATCGACGAAAACCGTCTCTACTTTCTTCGATATCCTCCTTCAGTAGAATCATTGCTTTCAATGAGTCCCTTTTAGAGTTCATCGGTGTTCCCTTTCCTTCGACACCCTTTTTATATCGATGAGATGTTGTTGGGTCTCATCGATACTATTTGAATTTTGGATATTTTGATAGAATGCTATTAGACTTGTTCGATAACTTATGGGTTATTACGATATCAATGAAAATGATGATTTCTTCCAAAGATAGATGGCTTCTATGATTTAATTTCTCAAATCAAGATATTTTACTTAATTCAAAATTTGATGCTCAACACAGCCTAATCCATGTAATCCAAAATTTATATCCCTTTCTTTAGGGGAGACCTTTTTTAAATATAGTCATTATCTCATTGAATCTAAACTTTAAAAAATATCAAATTGAGTGACAAAAGATGTATGTATATACATGTTTACTTATACCATTACCATTCATGTGAAAACATTTGATATATCCTAAAAAGTATCACTTCAAAGATAAACTTTATTTTTAAACAAATTTACAATTTATAAAAATTAATATTTATAAGTAATGTGTTATTTATTAATTAAAATGATAAATTAAGATTTACCATCCCTTCCATTATTTTTGAGAAGGAAATACATGGCTTTAAACTCCCCCTTCAATACTTTGAGAAGGAAATTTATGTAGGTTTAATCTCTTTGTTGATAATTATGAGCATATCTTTTCTAAATGATAAAAAATATTTTTTCTTACTAAATAATTATGAGAGAAAATTTATTTAATCATTATACAATAGAAAAACTAAAAAGAGATAACATATGGCTTGAGAGGGACTATTCATTCAATCATTATATACTAGAAAATGAGGCTATTAATGAAATCTTATTATTATTTTTTGAAGAAATCTTGTAGGATTTTACTTTAGTTTAAAAAATACAAATTTAAGTTTGATTTTAGTATAACAAGCATCTCTATTTGATTTGATTATGAAAAATATCTATTTCACTTTATCAAATTCTATAAATTTTGACAAGAACTTACTATCTTGAATACCAATAAAGATCTCTTATTTAGAGCGGTTACGTATGCTTTTTCTTCCAACCACCTTGTTCTTAAAGATGTCTAGGGCAAACCACTTCTCACACTATGTCAAGGTATACACATTATTTCTACATACTTCTATTTATTGATTGTGCGATTGTATCCATTTCCTACAGTACATTGGAAGACTATCTTGGAGATAAGTTGGATGATCAAAGCCCCCTCTTCACTATAATGAAGTCTTTATTTTTACAAATGAAATACTGTCTCCTTGGGTTTTTCTTTCTTTCTTTCATTGTCGTCCTTTCAAGAATGATTTTCCTCAATCTTCTAGTAAAATGATTTTTTGTGAGTGAAACACAAGTATGGCAATGTGATGGTGATGCTTGATAGAGATGTTTTTAGCAAGTGTATTAAGTTTGACTTCAATAAAAATTTATGAGAGGATCACACAAAGAATGAGATAATCATAGTACCTTTGTATCTTGCCCAATGCCAAAAGAGAAAAGCACATTTTTTTGGTATTTGTGCCTAGCCCAACAATTTCTCAACTTTGAACATGTTGTATAATAATTTGACTATTGTTGTGATATTTCATTCTCAACTTTTATCTTCTTTGATGTTGTGCCAATTTTATAACTATAATACTATAAAATACTGAATGAGAAATAATTTTAATTATAGATGTCAATTTATAACCTTAAAATTGTAATAACCCACCATGATTCATCCAACAAAAATTGAGTATATTTTTTTTTCTTTATTATGTTTTATTCAATTGCATACTCTGGGCATCCATCCAATAGGATTGGGCATTCATCCATTCGGGATGAGCTTCTAACCATACGGGTTAGGCAATTGTCCATACGAGACGTAAATTCCATCTATCCAATACGGGATAGGCATCTACCCATACGGGGTAGGCATCCATCCAAACGGGATAGGAGATGCTCTGGCCAGAGACTTAGACTCATCGGGACCATTCGGGTCCTGAGCCACTCACTAAGTACTACATTCTTCTAACAAGAATGCACCGAGGTCGCCGTCCTTAGGAGTAATAAGAAAATAATACAAGCTTGAATTCCGCCTCGGAATTTGGCTTAAAGCCTCGGGAAGTCAAGCGAATCCATACGGGATTCCTTCCGAGTATGCATTGAATTAAATTTGATTAACTTATCTTTCAATTAGGATTCTTACTCAACCAAGCCTAGACCCCACCCACGAACGCCTGAGTACGAGGGACAACTCCGTCCCAAGACTGCCTACATACCCGCTTCGGCGCGGGATCAAGGCGTAAAGTATGTAGTTCTATTTTCTAATCTATGGTTTGATGTAAACTGATTTTGTGGGTACGCAACCCTTTCTAGGGTCAGTGTCCCAGACAGTTTCTCTGCGGTTGCTACCCACGAAGGTAGCACTTAAGCGAAGGCTCAAGATGGCCTATTGCTTGTGGCCTAAAAAAAAACTAGATCCTAGTACTTAACATGAATGTCGCCCAATTGCAAATCACCAATATCCCTTCGAGGTGAATAAATAAATAAATAAATAAAGTCAATTTCATGAGAGCTCTTAACTAGTCCATCCCTAAGAGGGGTTTACTATGGTTTATCTCAACGGGTGTGAAATTCAATTAAAAGTTATCTTATTAAATTATCGATCCAAGAGGGATTACCCGCCCCTTGGATTTTTATCTTCCAAATGTCCCTTATTACTCCCCGACGATTTATAGGGACGATGCCACAGACGTCGTTAATGCAGCTTTATTAGGCGTTAAGTGCAGTAGTTCAACACGACGGCATTACCCGTAAGCGTGACCCAGAGGCACCATATATACCGAACGCTGCTAGTTTTGGTTTTCCAACTTCCTTTATTTAGTTTTCTAACTACGAATAACAAAATGAAGCGTAAACAATGGAAGTAACTACCTGAAGTGAAATTTGCATAACAAATGAAACTTGCATAATAGTAACTGCATGAAAGATATAATAATTCGCATGCTATGAACGAAAGCAATTAATCCATGATGTAAGATGACTTAGGGAGTCCAAAAAGACGGTCAAATCTAAATATTTGCAATAAGGTAAGTTAATCTCTAAGGACCAAATCAAGCGTCCCAATATTTCTTAATTTTTTTTTTGAAGAATATAGTCTACGATTTTAAAGTCTATAAGGATAGTTTAATTACAATCATTAATCCCATTTTTAATTGAAAGTCAATATCCTTAAATGTACACTAAGGAAAACAAAATCATCACTAAATGTCATTATTATCAACCTTAAAAATTAACTAGATGGTAATTAACTTAGTTTATTATTATCAAAAAAAACAATTTAAAACTTTCAACTTTAAATTACAAAAAAAATTGAATTTAAAAAAAAAGTTTTTGTTGTAAATACAAAGGGGCTGCGGGGTGGGGACCACGGGTCCCATCACCCCTGCGGCCCTACAGTCGCAGGTCCGCAGGGATGAGGGGATGCCGTGGGCCCCCCCCCCCGTACCCTGCGACGGTTTATTGAAACCGTCCATGCAGACTGCGACCGAGTACGTGGAAAGCCGTGCGTTACGGAGTTTTAAGGAGATTTTCCTACGTTTGATGGGGTTTTTTTTTCTTGCCTTTGTTCTTTTTAATTTATATATATATATATATATATATATATATATATATATATATATATATATATATATATATATGAGTACATAAATGTTATATTATTATTATTATCTTTTTCTTATATCTCATACAGGAGTAATAAATTTAATTTTAATGAGTTATTGAAGATTACTCAAAGCAGGGTAATAAATTTCAGAGGTAAAATGAAGCAGAAACCAGAGGATTTTTTTCTCATTTCTTTGTTTTTCTACAGGGAAATACATTTACAGATAAAGAGAGTTTAATTCTTTTCTCCATTTCTTCTGTTTCCTACACAGGGAAAACTTATTCACAGAGAAAGGAATTCATTTCTCTACACAGGAAAAATCTCATTCACAGAGAGAGTTATCCATTTCTTTGCACAGGGAAAATTCGTTCACAGAGAGAGGAGATTTATTTATACACACAGGGAGATCTAATTTTTATCAAAATAAAATGAATCTAATTTCCATTTACTCTGAAACTAATTTCTTATCAGAATTAAAAAGAAGAATTTCATTCTACAAAATCTGAAACAATTTTCTTATCAAACAATGAAAAATAAATCTAAAACTAATGAATCTTATTTTCAAAAATGAATCCCATTCTAAAAAAAATCTGAGACAGATATCTTATCAAAACAATGAATAATAAATCTAAAACTAATGAATCTTATTTTCAAAAAAATGAATCTCATTCTAAAAAAATCTGAGACAGATATCTTATCAAAACAATGAATTTTATTCTCTAAAATCGGAAACTAAAAATTTAAACAATGAATCTTATTTCAAAAAAAAAATGAATTTCATTCTACAAAAATCTGAAACAATTTTCTTATCAAAACAATGAATTTTATTTTCTAAAAATCTGAAACTACATTCTTATCAAAAATTTAAACAATGAATCTTATTTAACAATAAATCTCATTATTTACAAAATCTTAGGGACTAATTTCATATCAAGAAATTTCAACAATGAATCTTATTTAAATCTTGACTCTCATTTTCTACAAAATCTAAACTAATTCTTTAACAAAATACAAATAAATTTCGTACTCATAATTAATCTACTAAAATCTAATCTACCATAAAAATGAGATGCATGAACTAAGTTGGAGGAACCTGGATGCTTGAAGATGGTGTGGAGTCTTCCTTTATCCTCCAAGTTGAAGAGAAAATCCTCCCAACAAAACCTTGGCTGCAAATGAAAAATGGACTACAAAGGAGAAATTGCAGAATTTCTTATGGAATAGCTAACTTTTCTTTTGAAACTTGCACCTATTTTATAAAAGAAATTTCAAATTCCCACTACCTAATTGTTAATTGGAAAAAAAGAGATTCTCTCCCAATTTTGGCCTCCATGCAAATTAATTGGGCTTAGTGGGAGGAGTTACATGCAAGGAGGTGGAGAAGCCTCTAGAAGCTTCTTATTCCTCCTACAACATGTGCCTTAAATTGGGTGAGGGAAATTAAATAACTAATTTAAAATATATATGCATTTTCCATGTGTGTGTGGTTTATTAATTTATTCCCTTACAATATTCATTCAATAATTCATCCAAAGAGTATAAATAGAGTTTTGTATTTTAAATCAAAAAAAGTGATAAAGGAGGGTTGTGACATCCTCCCCCCCTTAATCGGTGCATCGTCCCGATGCACTTATTAAATGTATTCAAAAGAGTTTATAGTTCATGTTCAAAACAAAAAGGGAAATAGTTGCTGCATCTCCTTAGTATCCTCCCAGGTGGCATTCTTCTCGTCGTACTGGTCCCATTGCACTTTGCACTGATCAACCTCTCTGTTGCGCAACTGGCACTGGCGCCTCTCCAAGATTCTGAATGGCTCTATCATTATTCCCCCCATTTCTTGGACCTGCAAGGCATCCCAATTCAAAATGTGTTTCTCATCAGGTACATATTTCTTAAGAAGAGATACATGGAAGACATCATGGATTCGGCTCAATTGGGGAGGCAAGGCTAACCGATAAGCAACTGGATTAATTCTTCCCAATATTTCAAAGGGTCCGACATAACGAGGTGCAAGCTTAGTCTTTTTCCCAAATCTTATGGAACTCTTGTGTGGCCTAACCCTTAGGAAGACTTTCTCTCCTACTTCAAACTCCCTTGGTGCTCTGTTTTTATCTGCATAACTCTTCTGCCTATCCGAGGCTTCCTTCAACCTTTGCCTAATTTCCTTAGTTTTCCTTTCCATTTCTCTCAACATATCTGGCCCAATAATCACTCTATCTTCAAGACTATCCCAACTCAAAGGTGTTCGACATGGTCTACCATACAAAGCTTCAAAAGGTGCCATTCCCAAAGATGTTTGATATGTATTATTGTAGGCAAACTCTACCAAAGGTAGGTACTCTTCCCATTTTCTCTGTTGGTCCATGCAGTACATACGAAGTAGGTCTTCCATAATCTGATTTGTCCTTTCTGTCTGACCGTCGGTTTCCGGGTGGTATGCGGTGCTAAAATTTAGTTGAGTCCCTAGGGCTGATTGAAGTGTGGTCCAAAACCTGGAAGTGAATCTTGCATCTCTGTCTGATATGATTTTCTCTGGTACTCCGTGCAACCTAACTATCTCCTTAATGAAACGTCTAGCCAAGGTGGGTGCATCATCTGTCAGATTTCCTGGTATAAAGTGTGCCACCTTAGTGAGCTTGTCAATTACCACCATTATTGCATCATGCCTGGAAGGTGACATGGGTAGCCCTTGTACAAAATCCATACTAATAACTTGCCACTTATGTTGGGGTACATCGTGCGATTGTAACAATCCAGCTGGGTGCCTATGTTCTGCCTTGACTCTTTGACACTCCAAACATTTGGCTACATACTTGACAATATCGTTCTTCAACCCTTGCCAAAAGTATAACTTCTTTAGATCTGCATAAAGTTTGTTAACTCCTGGGTGGCCTGAATAAGGGGCATTGTGAGCCTCCGATAAAACTACTTCCCTTAAATTCCCTGAATTAGGAACATAGATTCTGTTATTGTATCTGAGTAGCCCATCTTCATCAAATGTGTACCCTTCAACCTTAGGGTCGGTCGGGTTGTGTCTTATAGTTAATTCGACTTGCTCATACCATGGGTCATGTCCTTGTTCATCCATTACTTGCTTTTTGAAAGAGGTTTTGAAGGTTGCTATAGTCATCAAGTGTCTTCTCCTACTTAAGGCATCTGCCACCCTATTTTCTTTCCCCTTAATATATTCGATCTCAAAGTCATATTCGCTTAAGAACTCTAGCCACCTTCTTTGTCTGGCATTTAAGTGAGGTTGGGTAAAGATGTATTTTAGCCCTTGGTTGTCCGACTTAAGCTCAAAGGGCTTCCCTAGTAAGAAATGTCTCCACTTTTGCAGGGCATGCACAATTGCTGCCAACTCTAAGTCGTGGGGTGCATAATTGACTTCATGAGTCTTTAGCTTCCTAGATTCATAAGCCACTACCCCTTCATCTTGGACAAGTACCCCTCCTAACCCTTCAATAGAAGCATCTGTTACAACTGTGAAGTGTCCATTTGGGTCTGGTACCTTTAGAATGGGTGCTGAAGTTAGTTTTCCCTTCAAGATTTGAAATGCCTTATCACTTTGCTCGGTCCATACAAACCTTTTGCCCTTCCGTTGCAACGAGGTGATGGGATTTGCTATCTTGGAGAATCCTTCCACAAACCTCCTATAGTAACCTGCTAGCCCCATAAAGCTTCTTACCTCTGAAACATTCTTAGGGATTGGCCATTCTACTATCGCCTTTATTTTATCTGGGTCGACTGCTATTCCTTCCTTCGATATTATATGCCCAAGATAGTGAATCTTTTCCTCAAAGAAGGCGCATTTGGACAATTTTCCATATAACTTATGTTCTCTCAATCTTTGCAAAACAATCTGTAGGTGCGCTAAATGTTCCTCTTCATTTCTAGAATAAATCAAAATGTCATCCAAGAATACCAAAACAAACTTATCCAAGTAGTCATGGAATACACTATTCATCAGGTTCATGAATGCAGCTGGGGCATTAGTTACTCCAAAAGGAACTACTGTGAATTCATAGTGTCCATATCTCGTCCTGAAAGCTGTCTTTGGAATGTCTTCTTCCTTAATTCTGAGTTGATGGTACCCTGACCGAAGATCTATCTTGGAGAAAACTGCCGCTCCTTTCATTTGGTCAAAAAGGTCCTCTATGCGAGGTAAGGGATACCTATTCTTTATGGTAACTTTGTTCAACATCCTATAGTCGATGCATAGCCTTAAGGTTCCATCCTTCTTCTTAACAAATAAAACTGGCGCTCCCCATGGTGATACACTTGGCCTTATTAATCCCTTAGCTAAGAGTTCCTCTAATTGCATTTTGAGCTCTTGTAATTCGGTTGTGTTCATCCGGTAAGGTGCCTTTGATACTGGTTCAGCTCCTGGGAGTACTTCGATAGAAAAGTCAAACTTTCTCTTAGGGGGGTAAACCGGGTAGTTCTTCTGGAAAAACATCCCTAAACTCTCTTAAGAAAGGGGTATTTTCAAATGTTGGTGTATTTTCCTCCTTCCCTTCATCAAATTCGACCCCATCTCCATTATTCCCTAGGTTGTGTCGAGCCTCTTCATGGTCTTCCTCATGGTTCCCTTCGTGGTTTTCCTCATGGTTTTCCTCATGGTTTTCCTCATGGTTTTCCTCCCTTTGACTCCTAGTACGTCTTCCATTACCCATTCCTATTCCTCTTCCTCTTCCTCTTCCTCTTCCTCTTCCTCTTGCCATTCGAGGTTTTACCTGGAAGTTAAATTATGTAGTTAGTTTCTTTCTGAAGAATAAAATTTAATTTCTATTATTGTAAAACATTCCCTTAGTTGAATAAATTGAAGTGAGCACAAGGCCTAGATTTGAACCTGGCTCTGATACCAAATGTAATAACCCACCATGATTCATCCAACAAAAATTGAGTATATTTTTTTTTCTTTATTATGTTTTATTCAATTGCATACTCTGGGCATCCATCCAATAGGATTGGGCATTCATCCATTCGGGATGAGCTTCTAACCATACGGGTTAGGCAATTGTCCATACGAGACGTAAATTCCATCTATCCAATACGGGATAGGCATCTACCCATACGGGGTAGGCATCCATCCAAACGGGATAGGAGATGCTCTGGCCAGAGACTTAGACTCATCGGGACCATTCGGGTCCTGAGCCACTCACTAAGTACTACATTCTTCTAACAAGAATGCACCGAGGTCGCCGTCCTTAGGAGTAATAAGAAAATAATACAAGCTTGAATTCCGCCTCGGAATTTGGCTTAAAGCCTCGGGAAGTCAAGCGAATCCATACGGGATTCCTTCCGAGTATGCATTGAATTAAATTTGATTAACTTATCTTTCAATTAGGATTCTTACTCAACCAAGCCTAGACCCCACCCACGAACGCCTGAGTACGAGGGACAACTCCGTCCCAAGACTGCCTACATACCCGCTTCGGCGCGGGATCAAGGCGTAAAGTATGTAGTTCTATTTTCTAATCTATGGTTTGATGTAAACTGATTTTGTGGGTACGCAACCCTTTCTAGGGTCAGTGTCCCAGACAGTTTCTCTGCGGTTGCTACCCACGAAGGTAGCACTTAAGCGAAGGCTCAAGATGGCCTATTGCTTGTGGCCTAAAAAAAAACTAGATCCTAGTACTTAACATGAATGTCGCCCAATTGCAAATCACCAATATCCCTTCGAGGTGAATAAATAAATAAATAAATAAAGTCAATTTCATGAGAGCTCTTAACTAGTCCATCCCTAAGAGGGGTTTACTATGGTTTATCTCAACGGGTGTGAAATTCAATTAAAAGTTATCTTATTAAATTATCGATCCAAGAGGGATTACCCGCCCCTTGGATTTTTATCTTCCAAATGTCCCTTATTACTCCCCGACGATTTATAGGGACGATGCCACAGACGTCGTTAATGCAGCTTTATTAGGCGTTAAGTGCAGTAGTTCAACACGACGGCATTACCCGTAAGCGTGACCCAGAGGCACCATATATACCGAACGCTGCTAGTTTTGGTTTTCCAACTTCCTTTATTTAGTTTTCTAACTACGAATAACAAAATGAAGCGTAAACAATGGAAGTAACTACCTGAAGTGAAATTTGCATAACAAATGAAACTTGCATAATAGTAACTGCATGAAAGATATAATAATTCGCATGCTATGAACGAAAGCAATTAATCCATGATGTAAGATGACTTAGGGAGTCCAAAAAGACGGTCAAATCTAAATATTTGCAATAAGGTAAGTTAATCTCTAAGGACCAAATCAAGCGTCCCAATATTTCTTAATTTTTTTTTTGAAGAATATAGTCTACGATTTTAAAGTCTATAAGGATAGTTTAATTACAATCATTAATCCCATTTTTAATTGAAAGTCAATATCCTTAAATGTACACTAAGGAAAACAAAATCATCACTAAATGTCATTATTATCAACCTTAAAAATTAACTAGATGGTAATTAACTTAGTTTATTATTATCAAAAAAAACAATTTAAAACTTTCAACTTTAAATTACAAAAAAAATTGAATTTAAAAAAAAAGTTTTTGTTGTAAATACAAAGGGGCTGCGGGGTGGGGACCACGGGTCCCATCACCCCTGCGGCCCTGCAGTCGCAGGTCCGCAGGGATGAGGGGATGCCGTGGGCCCCCCCCCCCGTACCCTGCGACGGTTTATTGAAACCGTCCATGCAGACTGCGACCGAGTACGTGGAAAGCCGTGCGTTACGGAGTTTTAAGGAGATTTTCCTACGTTTGATGGGGTTTTTTTTTCTTGCCTTTGTTCTTTTTAATTTATATATATATATATATATATATATATATATATATATATATATATATATATATATATATATATATATATATATATATATATATATATATATATATATATATATATATATATATATATATATATATATATATATATATATATATATATATGAGTACATAAATGTTATATTATTATTATTATCTTTTTCTTATATCTCATACAGGAGTAATAAATTTAATTTTAATGAGTTATTGAAGATTACTCAAAGCAGGGTAATAAATTTCAGAGGTAAAATGAAGCAGAAACCAGAGGATTTTTTTCTCATTTCTTTGTTTTTCTACAGGGAAATACATTTACAGATAAAGAGAGTTTAATTCTTTTCTCCATTTCTTCTGTTTCCTACACAGGGAAAACTTATTCACAGAGAAAGGAATTCATTTCTCTACACAGGAAAAATCTCATTCACAGAGAGAGTTATCCATTTCTTTGCACAGGGAAAATTCGTTCACAGAGAGAGGAGATTTATTTATACACACAGGGAGATCTAATTTTTATCAAAATAAAATGAATCTAATTTCCATTTACTCTGAAACTAATTTCTTATCAGAATTAAAAAGAAGAATTTCATTCTACAAAATCTGAAACAATTTTCTTATCAAACAATGAAAAATAAATCTAAAACTAATGAATCTTATTTTCAAAAATGAATCCCATTCTAAAAAAAATCTGAGACAGATATCTTATCAAAACAATGAATAATAAATCTAAAACTAATGAATCTTATTTTCAAAAAAATGAATCTCATTCTAAAAAAATCTGAGACAGATATCTTATCAAAACAATGAATTTTATTCTCTAAAATCGGAAACTAAAAATTTAAACAATGAATCTTATTTCAAAAAAAAAATGAATTTCATTCTACAAAAATCTGAAACAATTTTCTTATCAAAACAATGAATTTTATTTTCTAAAAATCTGAAACTACATTCTTATCAAAAATTTAAACAATGAATCTTATTTAACAATAAATCTCATTATTTACAAAATCTTAGGGACTAATTTCATATCAAGAAATTTCAACAATGAATCTTATTTAAATCTTGACTCTCATTTTCTACAAAATCTAAACTAATTCTTTAACAAAATACAAATAAATTTCGTACTCATAATTAATCTACTAAAATCTAATCTACCATAAAAATGAGATGCATGAACTAAGTTGGAGGAACCTGGATGCTTGAAGATGGTGTGGAGTCTTCCTTTATCCTCCAAGTTGAAGAGAAAATCCTCCCAACAAAACCTTGGCTGCAAATGAAAAATGGACTACAAAGGAGAAATTGCAGAATTTCTTATGGAATAGCTAACTTTTCTTTTGAAACTTGCACCTATTTTATAAAAGAAATTTCAAATTCCCACTACCTAATTGTTAATTGGAAAAAAAGAGATTCTCTCCCAATTTTGGCCTCCATGCAAATTAATTGGGCTTAGTGGGAGGAGTTACATGCAAGGAGGTGGAGAAGCCTCTAGAAGCTTCTTATTCCTCCTACAACATGTGCCTTAAATTGGGTGAGGGAAATTAAATAACTAATTTAAAATATATATGCATTTTCCATGTGTGTGTGGTTTATTAATTTATTCCCTTACAATATTCATTCAATAATTCATCCAAAGAGTATAAATAGAGTTTTGTATTTTAAATCAAAAAAAGTGATAAAGGAGGGTTGTGACAAAAATATCATTTTTTGTGATATTTCTTTTATTTGGTCATTTGTGTCACCATTCTAACTATAATAGAAATATAATAGACTATTTATAGCTTAGTTTTGTGCACAAGGTGTTCCATTGCTCTATACTTTACTTAAATGTCACGCTCTTCAATGGTTAGATAATCAAATAGCAATTTTACACTCCATCCCCTACAAAAAAGCAACAATTAATAAAGTCCATTTATTTCTTAAATAGTGAAATGTGAATTGGAGTTCACTAGTGGAGCTCAAATTACCAAACATTGTAAAGGTGTAGATTTATTCCCGAGAGCTTGGAGCATATATACATGTCACATGCAAGAGTTATTTGAACCATTTAAGACAATCTTTACATAAATTTTAATTTATTTATTTTTTGCTATTTTATGATAAGGATGTTTTATTTCTACAAATAATTATAGATACATTAATAAGAATATTAGATAAGCTAAGATTCAAACTAAGAACTAGCTTTGTGGTTAGTAAGATTTTCCACCATTGAATCACATGTTTCATAATAAAAACTTTCAAATTCTATGAAGAAGTGTATTTCAATTCTAACACATTCTCTAAAGTGCATTCATATTGAGACTAGTTATGATACCAAATCTAAAATTCTAAACATGATAGAATTTGCTTATAATAAACTTTAAACATAATAAAATTTCAACTATGATAAATAAGTTTCAATTCTAAATATTTTCCTATTATTTTATAATAAAAGGTATTTCACTATTTTATATCTCATAAAGATTTTTCAGTCATTGAAGACTTTAAAACACTATCAAATGTATTTTAAGTTTAACACATCCTCTCAGATGTTTAGACTAGCTATAATACCAAATTAAAAATTTATAAAATAATATAATTTAATAATAATAAAAAAAATTACACATGACCAAATCTAAAATGACACATAATTTGTAATTTTAATCATTTTACAATAATATATATTATTTACTAATTTCTATCTTACAAACAATACATTAAATATACCTTATATATCTATATATGTGATCATTCGGTCATTTAAGACTTTAAAACACTATCAAATGTATTTTAAGTTTAACACATCCTCTCAGATATTTAGACCAGCTATAATACTAAATTCAGAATTTATAAAATAATATAATTTAATAATAATAATTTTTTTTACAAATGACACATAATTTATAATTTTAATCATTTTACAATAATATATATTATTTACTAATTTCAATCTTACAAACAATACATTAAATATACCCTATATATCTATATATGTGATCATTCAGTCATTTAAGACTTTAAAACACTATAAAATATATTTTAAGTTTAACACATCCTCTCAGATATTTAGACCAGCGATAATACCAAATTCAGAATTTATAAAATATTATAATTTAATAATAATAAAAAAATTTACACATGGCCAAATCTCAAATGACACATAATTTATATTTTTAATTATTTTACAATAATATATATTATTTACTAATTTATATCTTACAAACAATACATTAAATATACCCTATATATCTATATATGTGATCATTCAAGTCATTTAAGACTTAAAAACATTATAAAATATATTTTAAGTTTAACACATCCTCTCAGATATTTAGACTAGCTATAATACCAAATTCAGAATTTATAAAATATTATAATTTAATAATAATAAATTTTTTTACACATGACCAAATCTCAAAGACACATAATTTATAATTTTAATCATTTTATAATTATATATATTATTTACTAATTTCTATCTTACAAACAATACATTAAATATACCCTATATATGTATATATGTGATCATTTTCTATATAATTAAAAATATGACTTAAAAAAATGATCTTTCATTCAAACAAAATTTCACTCAAACCAAGACATCATGAGTGTGACCATTCAACCTATGGGTCCAGTTGCTAGTATCTTACTTTATGGAATAAAAGTGATGCTCTAAGAGCATGTGGTTGGACTGGCTTTCACCATGATCTTGTCATGTCTTACTTTATGACTTATATACAAAGAAGATAATTCTATCATATTCTATTTTATTCATATCATACAAAATAAGATATTCTTTTCTATTGTATTTTATTCAAACAAACAAGATACAGGTATTCTTTTCTATATCAGTTATGCAAAAAAGTCTCCAATTTAGTGCTGACACAAAGCCCATTTCACACCTACACAATTGGTCAAAACCCTAGTGCTAAAAAACGCTAGACGGTGTAAATTCATTCCAAACATTACGGAATTCAGGGCACAGAAATGAACTTTGAATGGAAGATGGCATTGATTTCTCTGGTTCGACCCCACAATTTCTGTTTGACTATTTTAAGCACATTTGTGAAAATTCGTGGCTGGTGTTGTCACATCCCTTGTCCATTCTGTGCTGGCCATTACCAAAACATGCACTTTCAGTCATTCATTTCTGCTTATATTAGGTCAAAAATGACACGGTAGCGGCCACGATTTAGCTAATCGTCATGCTTACATACCTGGAAAGACTTTTGAATCGTAAGAAATGCTTATGCAACGGATTCGCACACTCCTGTTTTGGACCGATTTGCTCTGCGGCGACGTGCGTGGAGTGACTTTGTCTGTTTACTAGGCTCGTGTTGCAAAAAATGCTGGCTTTGACAGAAAAATTATTTACGATTTAACAGGAGAAATCATAAGGTACAAGACAAAATTTTGAACTCATATCTATGCTGACAGTTTGTATCCAATTTGGACTCGGACAAGTTTCCCCTGATTCTCAAAACACTATTTTTTCATCGGAAGTTGCGCGACTCTTGGGCGTTGGACCAAACCCTAGGGTTTGACGCTCAAACGTGAACATGAACAGTGAATAGTGAACATAATCTTGATTATATTAAGGAATAGTCCGTAACCTAGTGAAAATCCTTTCCCAGACGCGTGGATTTGTTGTGGTTTTTGACGAAACCCTAGGGTTTGATGCTCAACAGTAAACGGGAACAGTGAATAGTGAACATAATCTTACATAATCTTGATTATTTTAAAGGAATCGTCCTCAACCGTGCAAATCCTTTTCCAGACGCGTGGATTTGTTGTGGTTTTTGAAATTGAATGATAGTAACGGTTGAACTTTCCATTTCTGTTTACGTGGAACAGATGTGGCGATTGACAGGTCAGCTTCGCCTACTGTGAGTCATTGTGAATTCAGTGTACACGAAGCTCAACAAACTAGGGTTTGATGCAGGAACCCTAGGGTTTGAAGATGCTCAACAGTGAACAGAAACAGTGAATAGTGAACATAATCTTGATTATTTTAAAAGAATCGTCCGTAACTGTGCACATCCTTTTCCAGACGTGTGGATTTGTTGTGGTTTTTGAATTGAATGAAGGTACAGGTTGAACTTTCAAATTGTGTTTACGTGGAACGGATCTGGCGATTGACAGGTCGGATTCAGAGTACTCTGAATCAATGTGAATTCAGATGAATCATGAAACTCACCGACCAAGATCAAAACTTTACGATTACGTTTACGGTACCTACCTCAAAGCCAACGTCATAAATCGGTGGTCCAGCCTGGAGGCGCAGAGACTTGCGAAAGCAATGGTTTTTTCCGTTATCCAAATTTGAGGTCTGTGGGTTAGTTGACACCTGATAAAGTACAAGTATGTGCAAGATTTTTGGTGAATGAAAGATATTTGTTACTTAAACTCTTACGCTAGGTAGGTTTTGATCCTCCTAAGTTTTGGTGGACTTTTATATTTGTTCTCATCTAATATACCTAGAGCATTAGATCATTTAGGTTGACACTTTGAATGAGTCAATGATAGAGAGGTATCTTTTATCAAAGTGGTTCAGATATTATTTTGGTTTCATCTTTTATATCATATATCTTGGTTTCATCTTATATATCATATATCTAGGATTTGTTTATCAAAGTGATTCAGATATTATCTTGGTTTCATTTTTATATCATATATCTAGGATTTGTTTATCAAAGTGGTTCAGATATTATCTTGGTTTCATCTTTTATATCATATATCTAGAATTTGTTTATCAAAGTGATTCATATATTATCTTGGTTTCATCTTTTATATCATATATCTAGGATTTGTGAACGCATATAAAATAGAGTAAATGAAATAAGCATTAAAGTCAAACCAATCAATATTTAAATTCTATATATGCAAACTTCACAGATCAAACACATTGTGATCCTTGGATAACAAATTGGTAGAATTTAATGGTAAAAATGAATGTTTATGATGATGAGAAATGAGCTTAAGCTATAGATTTTCAAGAGAATCAATAATGACTAAGATTCAATCTAAAATCTTAGATCAATCCATGATTATGGTTAGTGATGAAGAGATGTGGCAAGCAAGGGAGAGTTGCACATTATTTCAAATTTTAATTAAAATAATTATTATTTCTCAACTCAAATTGATTGGGGAGATAACAAATTGATTGATGAATTAAGTGCACAAAAGAGTTAATTGAGTACATAAGAAAATTAAAGGAGGTTGACTATTTGTATAGAATAGTTAACTAATTGCATGAATGAGTGAAGTGGATCTGATTGAAGGGTGAGACTAAGAGTGAGTTTGAGTGAACTCATGTAATTAGGTAGTCAATTAAATGAGTTGAAATTTAATAATTTAATAATTAATTAATTCAATTATTGATGCACATAAGGTGGAAATTAATATTAAATTATTTAATTATAAATAATGGATAATGTGTGAAATAAATAAATAAATAAACAATTAGACAAATGTGTAGATAAATATTAATAAATTAATGGATACTTAAAAAGATAAATAATGGATAAATAAATGAATAATTATAGCCTAATTTATTTAATTAACTAGGACTTATTTAATTAAATGGTTAGGCATTAGGAATCCTAAGTGATAAGTTGATAATGTGTGCGTCCTAGGTGATGAGTGTGTGCTAAAGTGTTAGGGTGTGTTTGATTGACTAGGATGGAATGAGGATGGTTGAAACAACATTATTTAGGTGTCTATAGTTTGAACCTTGTTGAATATCAAAATCAAGGAACATACTGTCACCCTTAGCAATTATGCTCGACTAATTGAGCTACAACCCTTTGGTGATCCTACCAAGTTTAAATACAGATTAAGTCACAATTTTTTGAGTAACTATAAAAATTACACACATTTTTCTTTTTATATTTTAGATTAGTTTTGATTAGAGTGTTCTTAATGTAATGATTGGGTTATAAGCAATATATTCTTACATGAATTTATTGTATAATATTAGGAGATAGGATTCAATATCTACACACCCTAACTTTTCATATGTCGAGCTCCTAAATAGTAAACTAGATTTTTGCAAAAAAAATTACCATGTCTTCATAATTGAGTTAAGAGCTCAAAGTTATCATTTTATGTTTTAGATTGTTGGTATCTTGGTATGGTTTTGTCATTGATGTCAACACCTACTAAACTCTTATCAACTCTGGCACTTTGGAGAATCAACAACATTCACCGGCAAGCAAGTGACTCATGCACAGTCACCGGTATCTGGTACACCGGCAAGATATAATGATCACCGACACTTGGAATGATATGGAAAACACTTGGTAATGTCGAAGACATCATTTGGACATCTTGGCTTGGAGTTTTGTTTATTGGTATATTCATATTTGCATATTTGTTGTTACCGACAAATAGGTCTAGGGTTACACCGGCAGGTTTATCTTTTCCAGAACAGCATGGCACGCTATGGAGATGATTAATTATTGTTGTAAATGCATTAAGCCGACATGTTCAATCAGTTATTGCATCGGATATTGTATTGTTTGTAAAATGTTTCTATTGTAATATCTTGTAGAGTCGACCTACTAAAATTGGTCTTAGATTATGGTATAAATGTAAGATCTTATTTGTAAGATCAGATGTGGAATGCAGAAAAGGATTATGTGAAGGTATATGCGAGAATAAGCAGAGCTATACGCACAGACATCATTTGAAGATTGAAGGAGGGTTTTTGTGAAGACAATCAGAACTACACCGGTACCACTCCAACATATGAAGATGCTATTTTGTGCAGTACATTCTTATTGGATTTAACCATCCAACTGTAGTCAGTGTGACTCCCATTTTGTGATTGAGCAGTCAGCTCTAGGCGGTTGGCCTTTTTGCATGTGCAGACCCCATTTATGTACACTTACTATCTGCAATAGTATCATCTGATTGTGGGTAAGGTTTCCCACCATGGCTTTTCCCCTTACAGGGTTTCCACGTACAAATATTGGTGGTATGTGTTGTGGATGACTTTGTGATTATGTTTCATGCACTAATCCTTACCGGTATAGCAATTAATTATTAAAACTGTCTATGAGGATATTAAATTGGTTTACCGGTATTAAGCATTAAGTGGGTTGAGCTGTTTTTGGTTTGAATTTATTTGACAACTGATTCACCCCCCCCACCCCCCCTCTCAGTTGTCTCCGGGACCTAACAATTGGTATCAGAGCTTAGTCCACTTTTGCAGAAGTTTAACAGCTTGAGGAGATCCAATGTCTACTAACTATTTCAGGAAGGACAGTCCTAAACTTGATGGAACCAACTATGGCATATGGAAGATCAGAATGGAGACACATCTAAATTGCATTGGAAAAGACATCTGGGATGTTACAAAGAATGGTTATACTGCTGCTATACAAGGTCAGCCTAGTCCAGCTAACTTGACTAAAGATGAGGAAAATGATTGCAAAGCAAGAGAAGCACTTTTGAGCGCATTATCAGATCAACAAATCATGGGACTGTCAGATAGGTCTACTACTAAAGCTATTTGGGATCATTTGGAAACACTGAATGAAGGAGATCCCACAGTCAAAATTGCAAAACTTGAAAGCTTCCGAGTCAGGTATGAACATCTGAAAATGGAAGAAGATGAAAGGATTTATGCTTTTATGGAAAGAGTAAATGAAATTGTTTTGGGTATTAAATGTTGTGGAGGAACCTTAAGTGAGGATGAAATTGTTTCAAAAGTTTTGAGAGGATCGCCACCGGCATATAAAATAAAAGTCACTACTATAAATGAGTTAAGAACAATGCCTAATACATCAGTTACTAGGGATACATTAATTGGGAAACTTTCAGCTTTTGAAATTGAAGAATTCGGTCCTGTTGCTACTATAAAGACAGATTTGGCCTTTAAAGCATCAACATCATCTGCTCCATCATTTGACAAATCTGATTGGAAAGCCTTTTATGCAAGAGAACTTGAAGAAAGTAGGAAAGAAAATGAAGAACTTGAAGCACTATTTGCAAGGAAAATGCCTAAAGGTCCAGTTGGAAGTAAGTATGAAGGTAAAGCACCCTTTAAATGTTTTAATTGCAATAAGATTGGTCATATGGCTTCAAGATGCCCTGATAGACATGCTAGACTAAGAGAAGAAGCTAGAAGAACATACAAGCCTAACCCTGAATATCAGAGATACAGATTTAAGAAGAATAAAGACAAATCTTGTTACATTGTTGATGAAGGTGTGACTAATGATTCTGATGAGGATCAAGTAGACAATGGATGGGTTTTTGTTGCTCTAACAGAAGATCAACCGGTAGTACAGGCCCTGGCAGCTAAAGTTGAAGTAAAGGATGAATGGATCATTGATTCAGGATGCTCACATCATATGACAAGAGACAAAGGTAAATTCTTAAACTTTCAAGAATACAATGGAGGCTTAGTGAGATTTGGAGATGACAAAGCTTGTTCAATCAAAGGTAAGGGTACAATATCTCTTGATGGTAAGCACAACACTGACAATGTGTACTATGTTGAAGGATTAAAGCATAATATTTTGAGTGTTGGTCAATTAGTTGAGAAAGGATTTCAATTACAATTCAAAAATGGAAAAAGCAAAATCATGAATAGAACTGGTTTGGAAATTGCAACCGGTAATCAGACTAGAGTTTATATCTTTCATTTGAATAACAATGAAAAGACATGCTTAATTGCACATATAGATGAAAGTTGGTTATGGCATAAGAGACTCTGTCATGTAAACTTTGATTGCATGGTAAAGATTAGTACTACTAAGGCAGTTAGAGATTTACCTAAAATTATCAAACCTCAGAATACAGTATATAAGGAATGTCAATTTGGAAAACAAGTTAGAGCTAGTTTCAAAAGTATTCCAGAAAAATCAAATAATGCTCTTGATTTGATTCACACTGATTTATGTGGTCCAGCTAGAACTAAAAGCTTACAAGGTGATAGATATTTCATGCTAATCATTGATGACTATTCTAGAATGTGTTGGGTTACTTTTCTCAAAGAAAAATCAGAAGCACTTGGAAAGTTCAAACTGTTTAAAGCAATGGTAGAAAATGAAACCGGTAAGAAAATCAAATGTTTAAGATCAGATCAAGGAGGTCAATTTACATCTAAGGAATTTAATACATTCTATGAAGTGAATGGAATCAGAAGACAACTATCAACACCTCGGACACCACAACAGAATGGAGTTGTTGAAAGGAAAAACAGAACTATCTTGGATGCAGCAAGAAGTATGTTATCATAAGCAAACCTACCACATGTATATTGGAGAGAAGCAGCCAGTACAGTGGTCTATACATTTAACAAAGTTCACATCAAAGGTGAAACCGGTAAGACCCCTCATGAACTATGGTTTGGTAATACTCCTACTCTTAAGTATTTCAGATTTTTTGGAAGTAAATGTTATATCAGAAGAGATGAGTATATTGGCAAATTTGATCCTAGAAGTGATGAAGGAATATTTCTTGGTTATTCATCTAAGAGCAAGGCATATAGATGTTTTAACAAAAGATTGTAGAAAATTGTTGAAAGTACAAACGTAAAAATTGATGAACAATTCAGAGGAACTTCAAGGTATATAGACTTTGAACCGACAACAAAATTTTTGACAAATGAACCTACCCTAAATCCATCGGTACAAAATGAAGATCAAGTTACCCCAGTATCATCTGAGGATTCCACAGTAATTAAGGAACAACAACAAACCAAGACACCCCGGTATGTAAGACTGAATCATTCTGAAGATCAAATAATTGGAAATAAGTTTAAAGGAGTTATGACAAGAGGAAGATTGGCAAATGAAGAGGTATGTCTTATTTCTCAAATTGAACCATCATCTGTTAATGAGGCATGCAAAGATAAATTATGGATTAAAGCTATGGAAGAAGAATTAGAACAAATTGAGAAAAACAACACTTGGACATTAGTTCCCTGGCCTAAAGATAAAGATGTAATTGGAACCAAATGGGTATTTAGAAACAAACTTAATGAAGATGGTAAGGTTGTCAGAAATAAAGCAAGACTAGTGTGTAAGGGATATTCTCAGAAGGAAGGAGTTGATTACAATGAAACCTTTGCACCGGTAGCTAGAATTGAGGCAGTCAGACTATTTTTGGCTTTTGCAGCACACAAGAACTACAAAGTTTATCAAATGGATATTAAATGTGCATTTTTGAATGGAGATCTTGAAGAAGAAGTATACATTATACAACCTGATAGATTTTCTTTGACAAATGACAATGATATGGTTTGCAGGTTAAGAAAAGCTTTGTATGGATTGAAACAAGCTCCGAGAGCTTGGTATGCAAGATTGGATAAGTATCTTTTAAAGATTGGTTTTACTAAAGGAAATGCAGACAACAATTTATATCATAAAGTAACAAATGATGACATCTTGATTATAGAAGTATTTGTTGATGATATAATCTTTGGAGGAAAAGATGGATTATGTAAAGAATTTTCTATTAAAATGCAGCAAGAATTTGGAATGTCTATGATCGGAGAAATAAAATTCTTTTTAGGATTGCAGATCTCACAGACTGATAAAGGTATATTCTTGAGTCAATCCAAATACTTAAAAGAGTTACTAAAGAAATTTGGGATGGAGAACTCTAAACTGGTAAGCACACCTATGACAACAAATGACAAATTATCACAAAGGGATGAATCTACACTTGTTAATCCAACTAGATACAAATCTATGATAGGAGGTTTACTATATTTGACACAAACCAGACCTGATATTATGAATGCAGTATATATTTTTTCAAGATTTCAAAGTAATCCTAGAGAAAATCATGAATCAGCAGTAAAAAGGATTTTCCAGTACTTACAAGGCCCTATAAATCTTGGATTATGGTACCCCAGAGATGAAAACTTTGAATTATGTGCATACATAGATGCAAATTGGGCAGGAGATGTGGATGATAGGAAAAGCACCATCGGCGGAGCATTCTTTCTTGGAAACAGATTAGTCTCTTGGTTGAGTAAGAAACAAAGTTGTACATCTTGATCAACAGCAGAATCAGAATATGTTGCAGCAACAACTAACTGTATACAGGTACTATGGCTTAAGCAAATGTTGAAAGACATAAAGGTAAAATGCAAGGAACCTATTACTACCTATTGTGATAACACTGTAGCAATTGATATATCTAAGAATCTGGTATTACATTCTAAAACCAAACATTTTTCTATCAAAATAAATTTTCTAAGGGAAAATGTTGAAGCAAAGGAGATAAAACTAGTTTATGTGAATACTAAAGAACAAATTGCAGATATTTTCACTAAACCTTTGCCTAAGGAGACTTTTGAATATCTCAGAGATCAGCTTGGAGTCATACCACCACCAGTAGAGACTTAGACAGTTGATGATTGTCATCAACCGGCAGAATTAACAGAGAAATCTTTATTTCGGTCCTTGATGAGAAGCTACTTCTCAGGGGGAGTAGTTGGTATAGTGAATTAATTGGTATTTTGTATATGAACTTGGTTTTATTGTAACTTTGACATTTGATGTCAAAGGGGGAGAGATTGGTATGGAAAAACTTTGAAAAACACAAGGAAAACACATGTTGCTCCCAGGGGGAGAGATTGTTGTTTAGGAAAGATTATTACTCTCTGTATCTGTATTGTGATTGTTGGTTATGATCATTGGTGTTTCTATAGTTTGTCGGATTTTCCCTTCCATCTAGATGCAAATTTTCATATCCATCCTCACATTCAGTTCACTTTCACTATCCCATGGCCTTTCTTTTAGAATTTTATGTCGACGTTAATTTTGCAATATTTTGGCCCACAATTGAAGAGTTTTCCATCCAATATTCACATCCACTTTGATTTTGAATCCCCACAAAATTTTTACTTCATCCATTTCTCCACTTTGCTTTCACTTTCACTCTTTTTCTAGGATTTCAAAGTGTACTAAGGTGTCTTCCCACATCCACTAAGAGGTTTGATTCAAAATCATTTTTGCACAAAGGCTCACTAACCTTTCACCTTCCTCCTTTCCTCCTTGTAGGAATTTAATGTGTAAATAGATATTCTCATGTTTATATTCCCATGTTCACTTTACTGACATTTTTTTTCACATGCATCAATTCTTCACCTTATTGGTTTTTTCACATCCATCTAAACTTCCATTTTTGTCCAACTCCACCTTCACTTGCATGTGGAATTTTCATAAAAAAATTTCCATGCCTTGGCCATTTTTTCTTATCTTTACATTTCCTTGTGTGGAACATTCCCCTTCAACTAGATATTTTCATATCTAGATTAAAACTCCATTTTAGCATATATGTTTTGTTGATGCCTCTTTCCCCCTTTTAAATTTTATCTTCTATATGAACTTCACTTTTCACCAAAGTCTAGTTCCACTTGCATTTCTTGCATTTGATTAGACACCATTTTCTCATAAACCCCTCCTTGATGATTTCATGCTAACCTCACCATCCTCAAAGTGACCTTTCCTCCTATTTTGATGTCACCGTGACATCATTCTATCTTTCCATGTTTATGAGTTTTCTATTTGCATCCAAAAATTTGAATCATATCCCAACTTCACTTACAATGTTCACTTCCACAAATATTTCTCGTATCCACTTGCACATGGAATTCTTGCAAATCCCTTTTCCTCCATTTCCTCTAGGGGAAGTCAATATGCAATCAAATATCCCTCCCATGTCTGCTTCCAATAACCATTTTTCATGTATATCTCACATTCTTCCACTTCACTTACTTATGGAGCCTCAAATCTCACAAATGTTCAAATGTGTTGTTGAAGAACTTTTTATTGCAAATCATTTTAGAAATTCAAAAAACTAGAAAATGTGACTTTGTGGCGATCTAATTTCCATCTAGATTGTCTTCATGCTTCTTCTATCACAAATCCTTGTATTCCCTCGTCATGTTAGTTACACACTATATTTTTGCAAACTATTTAAAACTTCTCCAATCACTCCTTGAACTACTCTAGGAGTACCATTAATGACCTATTGGACTCTACAACCACTTGATCTATTTTTGTCTTCCCTAGAATGCATATTTTAATAAGATGGGGATAAATTTAAGTAATGAATTACTCCTATGCCATCTCTTATATTAGATTTTTAAGGCTACTCCATGTCATTTTATTCTAAATCTAGTAGCACCATAAATGGCATTAGTTTAGGAAAAATATTTTCCCCAACTTGCATGGTACATTCAAGTAGATTTGTAGCATATTTTGTAATGCAATTTTAAAAAATAACACTTGACAAGTATGGGGATTCAAAATATCATAATAATCATGGGTTGAAGGAATTAATAAGGGACATGTTATTTATAGCCTTAGTTATTAAGTATCTAAAGGGTGTCATAAGAGGATTGAAAAGAGGAGGGGAAAAGAAGGGAGCATAGCAGAGGAAGAAACTTGCTCAAGAGAACCCTAGGGGTTTTAGCTTTTATATCTGGGCAAAGAATTTGTTGGTATTTTGGTTATGTTGATATGGTTTTGTCATTGATGTCAACACCTATCATCACTTGTCAACACTTATCAGCAGCACTTGGAGATCTTTTCTATGTTCACCAGCAAGTCAAAGACTTATGCACAGTCACTGGTATTTGGTTCACTAATGGGTTATATTGTTCACCGGTACTTGGAATGACTTGGAGACTACTTAGTTATGTTGAAGATATTATTTGATCACTTGGTTTTGGCGATTTGGTTATTGGTTTATTCAGGTTTGCATATTTGCTATTATCGGCAAATAGTCCAGGTTATGCACCGACAAGCATATCTATTCCAGATCAGCACGACACGTTATGGAGATGATTTATTATTATTATAAATGCATTAAGCCGACATGATGCATTGGATATCAATTTATTTGTAATTGATTTTACTGTAATATCTTTTAGTGAGCCGACCTATTCAATCGTTCTTAAGTTATGGTATAAATGTAAGATCTCATTTGTGAGATCGATATGCGATTGGAAAAAGAATTGTAATAAGATATATGCAAAAATAAGTAGAGCTATATGCGCAGACATCATTTGAAGGTTGAAGGAAGATTTTTGTGAAGGCAATCAGAACTTAACCGGTATTGAATCCAGCATATGAAGATGCTATTTTGAGTAGTATATTATCATTGGATCTAACCATCCAATTATAGTCAGTGTGACTATCATTTTGTGATTGAGCAGTGAGCTCTAGGCAGATGACCATTCTGCATGTGTAGAGTCCATATTGTACACACATACTATCTGTAGTAGCATCATTTGATTGTGGGTAAGGCTTCCCACCATTGTTTTTCCCCTTACAGGGTTTCCACATACAAATATTTGTGTTATGTGTTGTAGATGTTAATGTCTTTCTGTTTCATGCATTAATCTTTGTCGGTACTGTAATTAACTGATAAAATTGTCTACCGACATAAATTTTGGTTTACCAGCATTAAGCATTAAGTTTTGGTTAAGTTAATTTTGGTTGAATTTATTAGACAACTGATTCACACCCCCCCCCCCTCTCAGTTGTCTCTGAGACCTAACAGAATTTTGATATTGTAATGATTTTGATTCTAAGTAGACATTTAATCTTCTACAAGAATTTATTGTTTTTCTAAAGGTATGTGTATATCTTGGCTTGATTGTACATATTTAAAGACATGGTCTTTTGTGGTATCTTGATTAGGACATAACCTTTGGTTTTAATTATTATATTTTTTGTATGAACTCAATAACTTTTTTTCCAACTAGATAAAGGCATAGATCTAGTATATAATTTTTCTCCCCATCATCTAAACACTCTCACATCAACTCAATATAATTACATATTAGTTTAATCTAGTTTAGATTGTTCTCATTGTCATGTAAATGGATGTATATAAAATCATAAGGAGTTATTATAAAATGCATTATTATACACTCATATGACATATTATTTTGTTTAATTGGGCATTTAATCATGAGTATCTCAAGGAACACATAGGCACACATGTGTCAACCAAAATAGTGACACATCATGCATTTTTTATATGGTATTTGTTAGGGTTGTTTAGTTTTGTGATAGTATCTATTGCAGTCCCTTAAGATAGCTCTCTTGATTTAGAAAAGCTAGAAGTGAAGGAGGTCTTACCCACCTCAATAATAAGTCCCTAGTTTGTTAAGTTAAATATAGGTTTCATGATATTAGTCTTAGGTTTGACACCCTTGGCACTTAGGATACTATCTTACCTTAGAGATTTGAGACTTACAACTTAGACCACTAACAAATAGATTCTTAAGTAGTAAATTACTTGAGTGTTGATTGAAAATCGTGCATTGGTAATCTCAATTACTATTTACAACCACCACTAAAACTTACCCCACAATCTAGTTTTTCTCTAATGACAACACACCTAACCTCATCTATTTTCTTTGGGGTTTTTTTCCTTCTAGTACATATAATTTTTGAGCTCTTTGTTTGAATTTTTAACTCTTTATATGAAATAAGATCTATTGCAACATTGATGTTATCTCTCCCACAAGAGGAGATGCAATTGTATCCCTAAGTGCCTAGGTGCTATCACCCCCAAAAAGGAAGGCTAGGGTAGCCAATAAAGTTACAAATCCAACAGTTAGTGTTCTGCCTATTATTCCCAATTCATATCCTATTGCTACAGCTTATAACAACCTGTTGTTTGCAAGTTCTTCCAATCAAAATACAACAAATACCACTAGTTCCAGATTTTCTACTACCTCAAACAACAGTATGGCTTAGAATCAGCCTCTAAGGTCCATCCATCTGTGCCTTTTAATCAAGGCAATCCTTTAAATTTGGCGCAGCATGATGATATACTAGTTGTAGCACTTAAGAGTCTGCCATTTTTCACTTGAGAGGATCATACAACATCCATTGAACATATAAGAGATGTGGCTTCCTTGTGCGGAGTGCATCACATTATTGCAAAAAATGTTGTTTTGAGGCTTTCAGTAGCCTCTTTCAAAGGGAAAGCACTTAAGTGGTTCAAGGGTCTGCATGTGAACTCAATAGCTACATGGGATGAGCTAGGACAACATTTGAATCAGCATTTTGAGGAAAAGTCAGATCATCTCTCATTGGTGGAGAAACTCATGACCATCAAAAGAGCCCCACATGAGCACATGATGGACTTAAACTATCGGTTTCAAAGGACTTGGAATCGGATTCCTGCATTGGTAAAGCCTTCTAATGATTATGATTTTTTGTTTTATCTAAAGGCTTTGAATAGTGATATTGCACTTATGATATAGTCTATGGGGGTATATACTTTACCAACAACATTTGATGTTGTTGTTAGGGATGAGAATAGTTTTATTCAAGTAGGGAAGATAGCACCTAGGCCTCCCATGCCAATTTTTGCTGATATACAACCCAAAACCCCTATAGTTCCACCTGTTGTAGCTGATGTCCCTTCATTTCCAACTTATAACACTCAAGTTGCAGCTCAAGAACATGTTGTTCCTAGTCATTTGTAGGAGTTAATGAGTATTAAAGAGCAAAATACTAACTTGCAGAAGACTTTGCAGAACTTTGGTAATGAGTTGGTTAATATTAAGAATGTTAGGGTTCCCACATATACTGAGAGGGGGGGGTGAATCAGTATCTGACCGGTAATAAATTTTCTTAAAATAAAACATGCAGAACATAAAGTAACAATGTACCGGTATGCAAGAATTAATGTAATAGACAGAATCAAAAACATCCACATGAAAAGAACACCATAACACAAGATGTTTAACGAGGAAACCCGGTGTGGGAAAAACCTCAGTGGGATTTGTGACCCACAATATTCACTTACTGGCCAATAAGAGAATATTACTTACAATAGGGGCCTGCACATGTAGGAAGGCCAATTGCCTAGAGCACACTGCTCAGTGAGAAGTCACACTGACTTACAATAAGGATTAAACTAATCCAATGATCTGTACTGCTTTATAATAGCATCTCCAATGCCAGATTCAGTACTGGTTCTTGCTCTATTCTTTACATATACCCTTGACCTATAATTCGCACATTAGGTCTGTCTAATAATTTTCTTTATGCTACTTTTTTTTTAATCCTACAAATGTCTACGATGATCTCTTTTATATACAAGAGTCATTTTACAATTTTCCAAGCCGACTTACAATAATAAACAAAATATTACATATCAAAAATCCTGTCGGCCTCTGTGCCGGTATACATCTTTTCTTTTGTGCTGGTGCCGGTGCCGGCGTCGGTGTAGAGTGGTCTTGTTGATGTCGATGCACTGTCTTGCTTGAATAATGCGGTAGAATGTCTTGTCGGTGCCATAGGATTGCAAGGCTGCCATCAATGAAAAAACCTTCAATCACACACAATGTCTCATTGGAGTGTCCATATGCCAACAATCTCCCCCTTTGGCATTGATGGCAACACTCATGAGAAATTTCAAAAAGATGTCCAAAAATGTGTAGACCAAAAATTTACCAAAAAAAATGAGTGACTCCCCCTAAGCATATGATCCCTGTGTTTTGAATTTTCTCATCCTACTACTCCCCCTTTGGCATCAATGACAAAGGTTGTCAAGATGTTAGTAGAGTTTGTAGTTATACCGGTCCATGACCTCAACCTTGTAGTTGGGTAGTTATTATCTGAAAAAGATCACCCAAAATTAAGTTTATACTATCCATAAACTTTTTGCTATCTTTTATTGTTGTTTCAGTTCTCTTCACAGTGCTGGTGAGATGCTGCAATTGCTCGACCGGTGTTTTACTTCCCGGTGTTAATGCCTCTGAGATTTCCTTTCGTAGAGATGCTAGATAATCCAATCTTGGACTCAGTTTAGATCTCAATTATTTTGCCTTATTTATTATTGTCTCTTTCTCTTTCTCCTGTTTAAGTAATTCTACCTCAAAATTTGCTAACTTACCTTCAAAAACAGATAATGAATCCGGTGAGTTGACAAAATTGTCTGCAAGCTTGTTTATTTCTTCCTGTATCTTGCTTATCTTCTTGTCTATATCTATAGTCAGGAAGTTTGTTTTGCATGTGTCTTTGTACAGGTTTTTGTACTCTTTTAAGAAACTACATAGTTCCGATAGAAGTGTGTTGAAATCTCTGTTACACTTCTTAATTTCTTCCTCAAAGAATTTTTGTTTCTCCTTTTCTACAATGTCCTTTACAAATTCTACCTTTATTTGCTCAATATTTCTAGAAATATATTTACATAGTGTATCCAACTGTCCTAAAGAATCTTTATTATCTATATTACAATTAGGAGCTATTGTTTTCAAAATTGGTATTGAATCATCTATTGCTTTGTAAGCTTGTGAGCTATAGTCAGTTATTTTCTTGATGGATTCAAGTAATACCTCAGTCACATTTGTTGACTTTGATGGTGACCCAACAAACTGAGTACCAGTGGAAGTGACCATGCTTGTATTGACCTCTGGTAGGTCAGTTTGTGTCTGCATTTCCTTTATTACTGGTTTTCCTACTTCATTTCTTACCGGTGGCATCTGTTTTGGAGCCTTTAGCTCTGTCGGTTTCTCTGTTTGTGCTTTAGATTCCATCTTTTTCCCTGTATCCACTGCCGGTTGCTCTGTATTTCCTGTTACCGGAGGCTCTTTGGCCATATCTGATTTTTCACTTGGGTCTTTATCAATTGTTATGTTGATCTTTTGGGTATCAACAATTACAGTGAATAGGACTTCAGGATTTGTTTTTCTATCCTCTGCATCCATGCTTTCAGTTACCGATTGGTTTTCAGGGATTGTAATTTTTATAGGTGGAGGTAGGTTATCTTTAATCTTTATGGTTGGAGATCCACCAACTTTCCCTTTCCCTTTGTCCTTCTGATATACCTTAATAGGCTTGGGATTCCTATATTCTTCTTGTTTTTCTTTTTCAACCAAAAATATGTCCCAACCATCTTTTGTTTCCTCTGAAACCTCTGTAACTCTGTCGGCCATCAGTGAAATTTGCCAATGTGCAGTGGAAAAAACTGTCCAGTTAGCCTAAGCTATCAAATCATCAATTTCTTTTGGGGTGTTTACCGGATATACTGCAAGTAGTTTTTCTATTTTTATTTTCTTGTCCAGTTCAATTACTCCTTGCCTTTTGGCCTCAAGTTTTTTGTATAAGTCATCAGGAATTTCATTTAAGACTTGCATCAAAAACTTTTTAAACATGTCCATGTGTAATATTACACTCTCCTCAACTTGCCCTTTCTCATCAGCCGATAGGGTGTCATAAATTTTCCCTATGTTCTTTAGTTTTCCTTCCTCTGTGATCTCATTTAACAAAATGTCTAGAGGTGCCAAGTCAGTTTTTGCCTTTTTCTTTTTCTTAGGGGTCACCTTCTTTTTAGGTGTGACCTTTCTGACCGGAGATCTCATAGCTTGTTGCTTCTGCCTTGTCCTTCTAGGTGAAGGAGTGGTTAACCGTGAGGGATCTCTTTTCCTAACAACTCTTTTAAAAGTTGTTGGCATATCTCCTTCTGAGGAAGTACCTACCGATGATAGATGAGCTTCAGGTTGTGGGGCTGCCAACTCATCTTTAGTTATGCCGGTTTTCTTTAATACATCTTCCTTAAAGGCTTTTGCTTGTCTGGATCCTTTTCTCACAAAAGCTTCTACCTTCTTCACTCTTTTCTTTGACTGAATTTGGCTTTCTATGGTTTCAGCACTACCAAATGTTTCTTCTTTAGGTTCATTGGGGGCTTCCAGAAGTGCTTTGGCATAAGTTTCAACTATGTGGTCATCTGTTTCATAGCCCATTTCTATTACCCAAATTGTCCTGGGGATGACTGCTTCCATCCATATTTCATCCTTTTTTATAACAAAGCATATATCATCTTTGTATTTGTCTACAATCTTCTGTGATAACCTTGTCCTTTTCTTCATTTTTGTCTTTAGTGCTTGGAAAATGTCATGAATGATGTTTTCCTTATTCTTGCCCATGGTATTGAACAGTTCTGTCAGTTCCTTTTCTACCGGTATGTCATATTCGAAATCTTTATATCCTATACTGGGAACTTGTTTTGTTATATGAAGCATTAGACACACTAATAGATTCCCAAATCTGAAGGTTCCTTTCTTATCCCTCTTTATCTTTCCAAGGTTGTCTATCAGTTCATCCTTTAGCCATTCACGGATGTCAATTATTGCATTGTTGGTTATTATGTCATAAGCACTCTTGATGCATAAACTTGAAACTGAGTTGAGTCTATTGGCATGAGTGGCTTTGTAACCTAATATCATGCTTATGAATCTCACATTTGTATCCTTTACATCATTAACCCTTAAAGATCTTTTATCAGATGTTGCACCTGTTAGGTCAATGACTAAATCATTTGAAACTTTCTTGTTTTTATCTAGTCTTTTATTGGTTGCCGGTTCGGTAACCCTATGACAGCCTTTACTGCTTGCTCGATGATCTTATGAATTGTGTCTAACCAGAAAATTTCTCCATGAACTCTACTTAATACTATCCTAATCACATCCTTAGGAAATTCAGGAATACTAAGGATTTCTGTGAATCCTAGAGTTTCAATGATTTTGTGTTCACCTTTGATATTGTTGTATCATCACATATCTCGGTTTTGTACATGGTTTTGATTTCCTCATCTCCTAGCTCTTCAATATTGCAATGAATATACATTCTAGGGTCTTCAACATATACAACACCTTTAGGGATTTGAGAGAATGCACCTAAGGTATCATCTTTCTTTTCTATTTCGGGGACCAATTGAAATACGGACCTAGGTCTTTTAATTACTTCCACAACAGTAGGGTTTGCTATGTATTCAATTGCAGAGGTGGATACCATGATAAAATACCTTTTTCTATCTTGGATGAATGATTGCTTGGAGTGTGCTTGCTTCTTGCTCGAAATGCCTTAGCTCGGAAATCTTCGCACTCTCTGAAAGTTTGAAATCATGATGAAATGAAATGGAGCCAAAACCTTATTTTATAAAGTCCTTTTCGCTACCTACCACATTAATTGCTTGTCGGTAATTTATTCACTTAACTTTATTTTCCGGTAATAAGTGATTTTCAACTTCTTTTCTCTAACCGAGGGAATAATAGCACATGTGACATTAGATTGCCAAACCCTCAAAATAATTTTCTTCAATTAGATGAAGAACTTCCTGCCGGTGGAGTACTACTCTGTCCTGCTGGTGGAGCATTTGTTGGTTCTACCGGTGGAGGAGTATTCCCAATATTTAGATCAGCTTTTCTAATCCATTGCTTTGAGAATTCTTGCTTAACCTCTTCAACCTTTTCTTTACCTTTCAAGCTAGTACTTTTGTTGTCTACCGGTGTACCTTTACTTCTACAAAATTTAGCAATATGACCAATCTTGTTACATGCATAACAAGTTACATTATTTTTCTAAATAGCTTTCCCATAACCTATGCCGGTTTGTGTTCTGCATTGATTTGATAAATGTCCAAATCTTCCACAAACATAACATCTTACATTCATTCTGTAGTTTTCAGAGTTATGACCAGCTTTGTTGCATTTGGAGCATTGACCGGTTGGAGGATTGATATTCTGATAATTCCTAGATCTACATTCATTTGCCCTATGACCATATTTATTATAGTTAAAGCATTTTCCATTGAATTTATAAGTATTAGGAGGTCTTACCGGTTTGCTGTGATCCTGAGTATTTGCAGTACCAGAGCTTTCTCCAACTTCAAATCCAATTCCAGAAGTGTCACCTTAGGGTTTTTGATTCTTCAATAAGGTACCAAGTTCTTCTGAGCTTTTCTTGATTTTTTCTTTGTGTTGATTTGCAGTTTCCAATTCCCTTTCCAAGATTTCTTTTTGTCTCATTAGTTCATTTGAGTCATTCTAAGTATGCATCAGATCTGTCTTCAACATGTCACTTTCATAGCTAAGTTTTGTGTTCTCATTTGCTACATCACTTAGTCTTCTGGTCAATTCTTCTTCATTCTTCTTTCTGTCCTCAATCTCTTTGCAAAATCTCATAGTCATATCCTGCATTTCATTTTTTGTTGTCATGATCTCTTGTTTCAACTTGCTTATCATATCATTAAGTGATTCCTTTTCATCATTCTCATTTTGCAATTTTTCACAAAGTTATCTTCTCTTATTTCTTGTAACAGTAAGATTTTCTTGAAGTGCCTGAATGATATCCTGAGCTACTTTTAAATCATCTTCTAATTTGATATTTATCAACTTCTCTATATCATAGTTAGTAAGAGCTCCTTCAAGTTGCTTCATTAGATTTTCCATCTTTACCGGTGTCAAGATCTTCCTCAAGCTGTTAGGCTACTAAAAATAGAGGACCATGCTCTGATACCAATTGTTAGGGTTCCCACAGATACTGAGAGGGGGGGGTGAATTAGTATCTGACTGGTAATAAATTTTCTTAAAATAAAACATGCAGAACATAAAGTAACAATGTACCGGTATGAAAGAATTAATGTAATAGACAGAATCAAAAACATCCACATGAAAAGAACACCATAACACAAGATGTTTAACGAGGAAACCCAGTGTGGGAAAAACCTTAGTGGGATTTGTGACCCACAATATTCACTTACTGGCCAATAAGAGAATATTACTTACAATAGGAGCCTGCACATGCAGGAAGGCCAACTGCCTAGAGCACACTGCTCAATGAGAAGTCAAACTGACTTACAATAAGGATTAAACTAATCCAATGATCTGTACTGCTTTATAATAGCATCTCCAATGCCAGATTCAGTACCGGTTCTTGCTCTGTTCTTTACATATACCCTTGACCTATAATTCGCACATTAGGTCTGTCTAATAATTTTCTTTATGCTACTTTTTTTTTTATCCTACAAATGTCTACGATGATCTCTTTTATATACAAGAGTCATTTTACAACTTGCCAAGTCAGCTTACAATAATAAACAAAATATTACATTTCAAAAATCTTGTCAGCATCTGTGCCGGTATACATCTTTTCTTCTGTGTCGGTGCCAGTGCCGGTGTAGAGTGGTCTTGTTGATGCTGGTGCACTGTCTTGCTTGAATAATGCTTTGTCGGTAGAATGTCTTGCCGGTGCCATAGGATTGCAAGGTTGCCATCAATGACAAAACCTTCAATCACACATAATGTCTCATTGGAGTGTCCATATGCCAACAAAGAAGGCCCAAACTCAACCACCTTACCAAATTCCTTTCCAAGGTCCCTACCAAGCCCCATTCCAACCTAACCCTCAAGGTCAAAGAAGGAATATTAACCAAAGGCCCTTTCAACAGTATAATCCTAATATGCCTAGTTCCTCAAGGGATATTGTTCCAATCTAGAACAACTTGGTTGTTGATTATGAGTGGTGTTTTCCTTGTAACCAACCACATAATCAGTCTACATGCTCCAATGACATGTTAAATCAGGTATTGATGGTACAAAACAGTGTTGTTCCAAAAAAACCATCACAAGAAGTTAATGAATAGCAATCTACACCCACGAAACAAGGTAGTCCTGATGTTACCTTGATGAATTGGCAAGGTGAAGAATTTTATGGGGTTAATCATCCTCAAAGTCAGTCGTATACCCCTATAGAAGCCAACACAAGATCCAAGAAAAGGGTTGTTGATATGGGGCAGCAAACTAATAAAGGCAACAATCAACCTTCATCAAGTACTCAATCTCAAGCGGGGTCCACTTCTACTCAAAATACTCTGATTCTTCAAAGATCACAGCCTGTGATTACTAAAGATCAACCAAAAAGCCAATCTCAGCCGACACAAGTCCAAAAAGACACTATTATTATAAAGGACAACAAAAGGTTAGTATGACTGATTTTAACATTCTGGATTAGTTGAAGAAAACTCATGTCAGTGTGTCAATGTGGGATTCCCTAGATCTACCCGAGCAAAAGGACTTGTTACATGATGCTTTGTCTAACCTTTCATTGACTGCTCAGTCTTCTAATCAACAAGCTTCTAAGGTTGTCCTTATCAATAAGCCCTAGTAAAAGAATGAACAATAGTCACAACAGTCTAAGGTAAACAAACCACCCCCCTTTTATGTCACTTTAATCATTGGCTAGCACCTAGTACATAACTGCATGATAGATTCAAGTGCAAGTAGCTTAGTCATGCCTAAGCAGTTAGTTGACCAGCTAGGACTAACCTATGAGCCATTGAATAAAGGAGTAGTTCAATTAGATGGTACCACTGTAAATACTGTGGGAGTCATAAAAAATATGAGTCTTAACACTTCATGCTCGCCCCAATTTTGTTATTCTGCAAGATGTATACGTGATTGACCTACCACCCTACTTTGCAATCTGCTTGTCAAGAGACTTTACAACCAAGTTGGGGGGTTATTTGTCATTTGATTGGTCACATATATTTTTTAGGACTAGGTATGGGACCAAAGTTAGCATTAAATCAGAAGTTTTAGCTAATGATAACATAGAACCCTATGTCCCTAGTGCTATTAATGCTAATTTAGCTATCCATGAGCAAGAGGATCAACCTATCCCACGTGATCCAAATACCCCTATTGATGAAATCCTTGACATTATTCTAGATGAGTGGGAAACATAAAATCTTGAGGAGGATCCTTTTAAACACATGGATGAGGTAAACCTTAGAGTTTGTATGTTTCATGAACAAGGTTCTATTGTCCCAAACTTGGTAAAGGATGTAGGACAACAAGATGATAAACACCAAGATGAGCTTTGGAAGCTCTATTTTGATGGGTCAAGGAGTAAGAATGGTGTTGGAGGTGGTTGTATGTTGATTTCACCTAATGATGACAAATATTATGTAGCTTTCAAGTTCTCTTTCAGCTGCACCAATAATATAGCTGAGTATGAGGTTTTAATTCATGCCCTACAGTGGGCAAGAAAGAGGGGAATCGGTTGTTTGCAAGTATATGGTGACAATGAATTGATTGTTAACCAAGTAAGAGGTCTCTATAGTACTAAGAATGGAATTTTGAAATCTTATAAGCATAGAGTATGGGATCTCATAGAATATTTTCAAGCTTTTAATCTATTGTCCATTCCTAGAAATTTGAATAAGCATGATGATAGATTGGCTGCAGTAGGAGCACAATATGATATTCCTAGTGATATCAGGAATGTAAGAGAGAAACAATATGTAAAAGTGATTGTTAGGTATTCCATTCCTAACAATGCTGATCATTGGCAATTTTTTGATAGTGATCAACAAATTATATTTTTTTCAAGGGAAGAGGCGGAGTTCTCAAACGCCAACCAAGATAAGTTCAAACAGTAGTATGAAGATCAGATCATACAACTGAAAACCAATAAGTTACCCAAGGGGTTGGTCACCTTGGAGTCAATTATATTCAATGATGATGATTAGCTGAGAAAAGAAAAATCCAGCTTGCAGATTAAAGAAGAACACTATGAAAATGTTGAGATTTTCAAGGATAAGTTGTTAAAGCTTGGCAAGGTATGTACTTTAGAGGAAAGGCATGCATTTTTTTTACTTTTCCAAGAGTTTAGTGATATTTTTTCTTGGCAATATTATGATTTGAAAGGCTTTGACCCTAGCATTGCCCAACGTCCCATAGATCTTGAGCCAAATGCTAAACCTGTGAGGCAAAAACACATGCCTCTTAACCCAAAGCTTGAACCCCTTATGGTCAAAGAACTTAATAAACTTAGTGAGAGCAACATTATTTTCCCTATCAAACACACTTCTTGGGTGTCAAACCTTGTCCCAGTTAGGAAAAAGAATGGCGAAATCAGACTTTGTGTTGATTTTTGAGACCTCAATAGGGCTTCATTAAAGGATAGATACCCGCTGCCCTCCATGGAGAAGATTTTGCAAGTCATTGCAGGTTCTGAGAGGTTTTCCTTGCTAGATGGCTTCTCAGAATATAACTAGGTTTTAGTGAAGGAAGAAGATCAGTTCAAAACAACATTTACAACTAAATGAGATAATATGGTGTATAAGAAGATGCCATTTGGTTTGTCAAATGTTGGTGCCACCTTTCAGCATGCCATGGGTATGGCATTTCATGGTTTAATGTATAAATTTGTACTTGTTTATTTGGATCATATCACTGTTTACTCCACGAACTCAGATGAACACTTAGATCACCTAAGGAATATTTTTGCGAGGTGCGGGGAGTATGGTCTATCTCTTAACACCAAAAAAATGTGTGTTTGTTGTTCAGGAGGGTAAATTACTGGGATATGTGGTGTCAAAAGAAGGTATTACTATTGATTCAGAAAGAGTAAGTGCTATTCTTTCATTATTTACCAACACACAAGAAAGGATTACAAAGTTTTTTGGGTAGGATAAATTTTGTGAGGAGGTTTATTCCAGATATTGCAAAATTATTAAAACCTCTAACTTCTATGCTGAAAAAGAATGTTCCTTTCAGCTGGTCTTAGGATGGAAAGAGGAGTTTTGAGCCAATAAAAGAAGCACTTGCAGCTCTCCTACTTTTTTGAACCCAGATTTCTCAAAAGACTTTATTTTGTATGCTTACGACAACATTTCAACTGTGTTGTCTCAAGAGAATGAGCATGGTTTAGAGAAGCCCTTAGCCTTTTTTAGCCAAGGTCTCAAGGACTATGAGGAGAAGTATTCTTTTATTGAAAAATATGTTCTTGTTGTTATTAGAAGTTTGAAAAACTTTAAGCATATGTTGTCTAACAACAAGATTAAGTTGATGGTGGCTCACCCCTTAGTTAAAGAGTTTTTTCTCAATAAGGACTTGAATGATAAAAGGTCTGGTTGGGTGACTAAGGTGATGGAATTTGATGTGGATATCAAGGTCACTAAGCTAGTCAGAGATAAGGCACTATGTGAACAACTTGTTGATCACACAAACAACAATGAAGAGGATGAGGAGAGGACCGTTTTAGCCCTCCAAGATGAAGAACCAGTAGTTGTTCTTGTTCCTCCTACTAGCTAGGTACAAGAAATGACTCACTTTTTGCTCACTGGTGAGTGTCCTCATGGACTAAAGAAGTAAAAAAGGAGGTACTATAGACTTCAGTCCATTCCCTATGTACTCTTGAATGGTTTTCTATTTAGAAAGGATTTTCATGGTGTATTATTGAGATGCATAGAAGCTGATCAGGTTGATAAGATTTTGCATGAGTTTCATGAAGGATTAGTAGGAGGACATTTTTCAACAAGAGCTACAACTCTAAATGTTATGAAAGGAGGCTATTATTGGTCTAACTTATTCAGAGATGCACATTCTTGGGTTAGAAAATGTAAAGAATGTGTCATGTTTGCAGGCAAAGAAAAGTTAGCAGCGCTGCCATTACAACCTATTCAAGTAGAACAACCCTTTATGAAGTGGGGTTTGGACTTCATTGGAGTCATAAATCTGCTTTCAAGCGTTGGCCATAAGTGGGTACTCATAGCCACTGATTATTTTACCAAGTGGTCTGAGGCTATGGGACTCAAAGAAGCAAATGAGACAGTTGTAATTAACTTTTATGAAGAGTTGATAACCAGATTTGGTGTTCCTGAGTCTATAGTTTCAGATAATGCTCTTGCTTTTTTAGGGAGCAGAATATCTGATTGGGTTGTTATGAATGGTGTTTGCCTCAACACTTCATCTAATTATTACCCTTAGGGTAATGGACAAGCTGAGTCCACAAATAAGAACCTGTTAAGGATAAAAAAAAGGACCATGGAAGGAAATCAGAGAGCTTGTCATACCAAGTTGAAATCAGCCTTATGGGCTGATAGGATCACACCAAAGAGGTTCACTAGAATGTCACCATACATGCTCGTGTATGGGAAAGAAGACAGGCTACCAATTTCACTTAAGCTTCCAGCATTAGATCTAGCTAATCAATTGGATATGATTGAAGAAAAGCCTATGACAACAAGATTGGCTCAGTTGATTGAGTTAGAGGAGGTGAGAGATGAGGCCATGAAGAAGCTTGAAGTTCAACAAGAATAGATGATGAGATCTTTTGATAAGAGAGCATCCCCTCGGGTGTTCAAAGAAAGAGATGTTGTATTCAAATGGGATTACTTTAAAAGCAGGTCAGGTAAGCATACAAAGTTTGATGCTTTTTGGAGTGGCCCTTGTTTCTACGCCTGAATGTCATGTGTTATTAAGCTAATTAGCAAATAAGAATGAATCACTAATTCCTAACTAATTAACAAACAAACAAACATAATCAATTAAAATCAATACAAAAAAAGGAATGAATTCAAATAAGAACTCCCTCATTCTGCATCTTTGCCTCCATTGTGCTTCTCCAATTTGAGTGGTTGGTGGCTCTCAGGTATTGCACCAATTTCCTGCATACAAATACTTTGAAGACTATGATTCTGAAAAAGCCAGATACTAGAAGGATGAATGCTAGATTGAATTGATGAAAATGATGTTGAATTTATAGATTTTCAACGCAAAGGGGGTGAGAAATAGAACTCAAGTGTTGATTGATAGATAACTAAAATTGATTGATTAGTAAACTAGTCATGATTGATTTGTTAACATGATTGATTGGAGAGTGAACTCAATAGATTGGCTAGTAAACTCATTTGATTGATCAATAAACTGAATAGACTAGGGAGATGACTGAATTGATGGATCAGTCAGAAAAAGGTGATTGAGAGTTAAAAAGGATGATTGATAAGTTAACTGATCAGACAACTAATTTGATCAATTAGTTCTTATTTTAGTATGTGTTGTAGGAATTTGAAATTAAATTTGATTTCATTTTCAATTTGGATTTGAATTTGGTCATTCGAATGCTAAAATGCACATGAAATTAACTGAAATTCAGATTTGGTGAAATGTGAAATTAGATGAACTGATATGAAATTCGAATATGGGGAAATATGAATTTGAGAGAAATGAAATTAGATGGAATTAATTGGAATTATAAATTGGGGAATTGGAGGAATTTAATTAATTAATTTAAATAATTTAAATAAAATTATTAAAACATAGGAAATTCAAATAATTAAATAATAAAGATGATTTAATTAAGGAATGAATCATAATTAATTAAATAAATAATATTTAATTAATAATTGAGATAGGGTTAATTGATTAAATGATTTGAAAATAGAAATTGAATAATTAGAAGCGTTGAAGGCTATGATTAGAAGAAATAGTTCGTTTAATCAAATAATTATAGAATTACTTAATTAAATAAATGAATAATTAGTGTAGAATTAATGAGACATTTTTTAGGTGCCTACATTTCCCCTCTTTGAGACAATGTCAGAATGATGTTGTTTCAAAGAAAACAAAAATTTATGCCCTAGTATGCCCCGGTGACATTAGGGTATAACGCCCCCTCAAGAGATTGTTTGTGCATTGATGACATGAATGATCTCTCAAAAGAAGAAGGATGTTAGATGAGAGATGGAAGAATGGTTAACTTGGTGACATGAATGAGTTTGATTAGAGGAAAGAAATGGTTAGAATGATTTTTAGATTGATTGAATGATAAGATTAATGGGATTGATAGGATTGATCTAATTGATCTAATAAAGATAAAGTCTGGTTTCAAGGACACATCCTGTATAAAACAAAAATGATCAAAATATCTAGTTTCAGGAAGGATACATCTTGTATAAGACTGATCTGTTTGGTTTCAGGAAGGATACATCCTATATAAGATAAAGATAGATGATCATGTCTAGTTTCAGGAAGGATACATCATGTATAAGACGAAGATAGATTAAAATTGGATGAATGATAAAATATAATGAAGGTGAGGAATAATTGATTTATAGATAGAAATGTTGAAATGATAGATGAACAGATTGAAATTAAGTGATGAGAGAGATGTTATTAAATGAAATGAATGATTGGAAAGAATTGAAAAGGTTAATTCAAGAATAAAAATGCTTGATGAGAGAACAATCTGAAGAGACAATCAACATAATGAGATAAAAATAAAAAAATAAAAAATGAAATGATATGATTCATGATGAATAGTCTTCTTGTCTTTATTCATAGTGCAACACATTTTCATCATTGAGCCTTATTATGTAACAATGAAGCTTTGTACACTAGGGTATAAGGAACCAAGATGCATAGATATCTCATTGCAAAGAAACAAACACATAACAGACAAGGAATGAACCCTCCATTCTGGGAATTACACTAGGGGTCAAGGTATGTGTGGTACTCACAAGCTAAATGCTCCTATCACAAACACCCAGTAGAGAAATTGCCCCAGAACTTCATTGGTTCAAACCACAAACAACGAGCAAAGAAAATGATCATGCCCATCATGACTCCTCTAGTCACTTTTTGGACATCCTTGAGTAGCTAAAAGCAATGATCTTTGCCAATTTGATAAAAAGAGTCAACCAAAATAGACAAAACTCAGTAGTTGGACTGACTGTGCCTTTACTTTGATATGTTTGATGTGATTTTGATAATGTCTAGTTTTAGAAGTTTTGGACCCCGTTTAAGACTGACATGTCTGGTTTTGAGTGTACCGATTCTATTTAAGACAAGATGTTGATCACGTTGCAGTTAATTTGACAAGATAGTTGTATCCTTTGTTTAACTTCATGCGAAGTGTTTGCTGGATAGCTGCCAGGGTGTTTGATTCTTGCGAGGCAATTTATTGCAAGTTTTTGATGTTTCCTGATTTTTTAGTTTGTTTTTGAAGAGATTTTTGATGTTTAGTGGTTTTTGGTATTTTCTCAATGTTTTTGCGCTTTTTTGAGGATTGTATTTGAATGTTTTTGTTGTGATTTTGATGTTTTCTTATTTTTAATTTTTTCAAGACTTTTTCGAATGTTTTGGTATTTTTATGGGTCTCAAATGTTTTTGGTATTGATGAAACATGACCTGCCGTTAATTGATAAAGATAAGACTAACTTGGACAAAATCCAACAGTCATACTAATCTATGTCATTGTTTTGATTTGTGTGATCATTGATAGGAATGTTTGGTTTCAAAGAGTGAGTACCTCGTATAAGACCGATATGTCTGGTTTCGAGTGTACCCTTCCTTGTATAAGACATGTTAATGTTTGATAGATTTGATTGATCAACAAGACATGTGATCAATTTGATTGTAGACTTTGAGAGTTTGCTTGTTGTTGATTTGATTTGATGGATGGCCCATGCTTTCTTGCTTTGATTTTTTGATTTTTTTGATATTTTCACAATATATTGTGATTTTTTTATTTTTTTATGACATTTTGTGAATGTTTTTGATTCATTTTTTCATGACTTTATCTAAATTTTTTTTCATCGATTTTTTCAAGATTTTATCTAAATGTTTTTTATTGATTTTTTCAGGACTTTTTATGATCTTTAGAATTTTTTCGCTTATGCCCCCAAGTATGCAAACCTATGATGATAACATGATGATGTATAATGCGGTGGAGAAACTGAATTTTTTATATGAGTTATGCTAATGCAAGATGCATGACAAAAATGCAATTCCTATTCGAACAAGGATGAGTGTGTGTGTCTTTCATTCTGAAATGCACTAATTGGATTAAAGGTGCAAAATGTTGCAGGGATAGGAGTTCAATACTTTCTCAAAAGACTTACACCATCCAACCTAACACACTATGTAACCAACATTTATGAATGGAGGCACGGAAAACTTCTCCATCAATTCTTGAAATTTTGATCTTCTTTTGCCCTTGTGTATGCATTGAGTTAATTTTGACTCTTATAACCCTCAAAGACTCTTGGAATCCTATGTGGCTAGCTAGGTGAGTTATTCTGACTTCAAAAGCATCTCGGATAGAGCCTCACTGCTAGCAATCTTTTAGGGCTCCGATGAGGTTATGCATTATAATCTCTCAAATATTGCTCCATTGTGAGAAGGCATCTATAGCCTTGATGGAGTTATTCACATGTTCCCATAGTCAAGATTTTGTTGCACTTGTATGCATGATATTTTGATTATATATCTTTTCTCTTTTTGCTTTGAGATGGATATTGACATAACACTTTTTTCTTTTATTTTCTTGCCTTGACTTGTAAGTAATGAAACCTACTTGGGTATGACAATTATAGCGGCGCTAAAGTAGAATATTGGATTTTTCACTAGCCACATGACCAACTAGGTATCTGTAATGACTTAGAGCTTTTGATTAATGTGTCAGATATAGCAATTGATAGATTTTGGGTAACAAGATTTGATAGTGAAACCTCTACCCAACCAAGGATAAAGCTTAATCACAATGTGACATTGAAGATGAATGACTAAAGGCCTCCTAAAGACTTCATGAACAAGTATCTAGGAAATGAGACAACCTTCATTCCTTTCAGTACAGACAGGTGAATAACTTAGACAATAGTCATGTTTTTATTGATGCAACTATATGAGAAATCAATAATGATATGCAGCTATATGTTGTGCAATGGTGATATGCAAGCAACTATGATGCACTCTGAAAATGGAGATACGTAATGCAGTAAAGAAATATGCAAATGCAGTACTGAAAATTGAAATGAACCCACTCTCAGATGTAATATCTTTTTAGGTGCATGTTGTTATTGAGTTGGTATGAAATTTGTGTAGATAATCATTGGTCTTTGTTTGAAGAGTTAGATGAACTTGTCTTTTTCAATAGGATATGCGGTTGGGAGTCTTTCATGTATAGTTTCTGCTATAGCCTCCTTATTTTCAAACCAATTAAGTCGTGGTAAATATTCTTTCCCCTAGTCTTTCAAGTGTTGGTGTATGAGGAAAATAGATTTTGGTTTTGAAGTTGTGACATGAGTGGGTGATATGCCTATTTTTATTGATGCACTTGAAGAGTATGATGAAGCCAACCAAGTGTTGATCTCATTAGATGGTGTTATGCTTGTGCTTGAAGAAGAAGATGCAACAATATGGGTGTTGATTTCATTAGTTGGTGTTATGCTTATTTTTGTCACGATATTGGCATTTGATGATGGTGCACATACCATTGTTGACAAGTTGTCCTGTGTAGTATGATCTGGATTGTTGATTTTATTGATAAGGGGTTCATGAACAACTTGTGTATTGGAATCATGAGAGAGACTAAGAGAAATGATAATGGGATCTTGTTTAGGAGATGGATGTTGGATGGTACTTGAAAGAACAACTTGCTCTTGAGAAAAAAGGGTGTTATTATGAGTGGAATAGAAAAGAATGAGGGGATCATCATAAGATTCTTGATAGGTGGAGTCTTCATAAAAAACTGGGTAGGATGAAAAGGTTTGTTCTTGTTCTTGATTTATTTCATGACTGATTTCTTCTGATTTTGGATTGTCCTCCTGACATAGGAAAGGAGTTTGGATATTCATGGGAGATTCTTGGAAGGTTTCAAACTTTTGCCATGATGAGAAAGGAACTTGAACGAGACTCTCTAAATCACGACTTGGATTAGATTGGATTTGTGCTATGGATAGCCCTTGGGAGATTGTGCTATTGGATGAAGATAGCGTGGATTGGTCTTGTGTAACCTTAGGGGATGATGAAATGATGGATAGATGTGGTTGATTTGGACTTTGGTTGAAATGGATTTGATTGTGGTTGAAAGGAGTATGATTTTGGTTGAAAGAGGTTTGATTTTGGTTGAATGAGTTTTGACTTGGACTTTGTTTGAAAGGGATTTGATTTTGATTGAAAGGAGTTTGAATGTTGGGTTGGTGTGAATTTTGATTTGGACTTTGGTTGAAAGGGGTTCAATTTTGGGTGAAGGAAGTTTGATTTTGGTTGAAAGGAGTTTGATTTTGGTTGAAAGAGGCTTGATTTTGGTTGAAAAAAGGTTTGATTTTGCTTGAAAGAGGTTCTTTGAATGTTGGGTTGATATGATTGGTATGATTGATATATTGGGTTGAAAGAAGGTTGACATGACTCTAATGTTGGTTGAACTGAGGTAGGAATGATTTTGTTGAAGAATTAAGGTTGGCATGTTTTAATGGTTTCATAAGAAGAAGAAGGTTGGCCTGATAATGATTCCCTTGTGGTTATCACCTCCCTCATCATATTTTCTAACCAGCTCCTATGGTTGCTAGGACTAGTCATGTCTCTAATTTGTTGTTGAAAAGTATTGATTTGTTGAGCTAATGCTTCTATGGATGGTGATGGAATAGGAATAGAAGGGATGAATTATTCACCTTCCCTACAAAATGCATAACGTCAGTCCATGATGTTTGCTTGATTGGTCTGGACCTAGGATCACAACATGTAAAATGTTTTTTCCATTTCTTGAATGTTTGATTCTGATTTTGATGTTGATGTTGACACTTGATCTTGTTGTAGGTGTTTTGATCTTTTTGATGTTGAAACTTAACTTTGTTGAGGGTTTTGATCTTGTTGATGTTGAAACTTGAATTTTTCAAGGGATTTGATCTTGTTGATGTTGATGTTGCAAAGACATAGTAGCAAGAAAAGAAAACAATGTAAACTAAATAAAGAGAGAACTTGTTTACAAGAATTTTTCAAATCCTCATGAATGTTGAGATATTTTTCATGGTACCATTTTGTTTTCGATAGTATTTTGGCAATTTGATATTAAATCAAACAGAATCTCCTAAGGTCAAAAGGTCACAAGTATTACCACAACCCACATCTTGATACTCCGTCAGCTCAAACAACCCTGTCACACCCTAAGGTGCGCCTGTTTTTTTGCCTTTTTTCAAAAATTAGACCAAAGAGATTGCTCCTCAATTGGTCCATTATCCTGGGAGATATATGGTGAGTGTCTTGGGGGTGGATTCTTCCCCACCCTTGCACTGTGATAAAACAAGTGTTTGGTGACTCAGTTTGGCTTCTAATTTCTATGGTGTTTAGAAAGGGTTTCGTTCGAGTGGTCACAATCAATAGCGTTTTACACTCCGTCTGTAGAGGTTACACTCTACAGATTTTAACATACCATATAGGCATTGAGGGAGGCATAACATCGTTGTGACAACATGTAACAATCGTCGCATATGATTTTTATTGCATACACATTTATTTATAGTGGCTTGGATTACTTGGCTTTAGTCATTGCCACTTAGGTCATTCCCCTCTCACCAACCTTAATGGCGCCCTAAGGGCAACTCAAGAGGGCGGGCCTTCTAAAGGATTTAATTGCAAGAAATAAATGAAAGCATGAAAGAAGAGAGTTTGGTTTTTTGATCACCCATTGAAGGGGAGAGCATAATACTATAGACGAATAAAAATGACCATATTCCTAAATGAATATTTTATGTTCATTTCTCTATGTAATTAAATCCAATTTAATTAAATTACCCGCATTCCTCTATTTAATTAAGTAAATTACTCAATTTATTTAAATTAAATTCACTAGACTTCTTTTTACCATTTAATGAATAAATCATTTTATTCAATTAAATCCTCCCTATCCACTTTTAATTAAATTCAAATTTAATTAAATAGTTATCCTAAATTGAATAAATCTAATTTATTTAATTTCCCCAAATTGAAACCAAATTGAATTAAATTAACTTTATTTCAATTAAATCCTATTATCCTTCTATCCACTTGCATTTTCCTACATCTCCCACTTGCCTTCCTAAACTCCTTCCTAATTTCTTCTAGACTCTTCGAAACGCTTCTAATTAGCCTAACCCATCTTCTAAACTTTGTCACATCCCTAAACAAGGGGAAGTCACTTCTCAAACCCTTAAAGTCTTTGATAACCATTAAAGGCTTCAAGTCTTCAACCACTTAATTCCCTAAAGTCTCCCAAACCATTAATGGTTAATTCAACCCTCTTACATGGTTAGAGACTTTTTGCCTAACTTAACCTTCATCCAACCCAAGGGTCTCATCAAGCCTTTAATGCTTTGACCATGATTATCTCTTAATCATTTGCACAAGAGTTTATCCTTGGATTAACTCTTAATCCACTGGGTAATCTTAACTTAGGCTTAACCCTTACCCTCTAGATAACCATAAAGTCTTCTCAGGCATTTAATGCCTCCAACCCCTTCTCTCAACCCAACCCTATGTTGGCATTTGTCACCATTTTATTGGTACAAATTGAAAACATGGATTCCCAACTTTCAAACTCAACCCTTGATTAACTCTTTCAATCCTGGCCATCCATTGCCCTATTTTTGCTATAAATAGAGCTCTCATTCCTCCATTTTGAAAAATCATCCAAGTTTGTAGTATCTCACTTATACTAAAATCCATTCAAGCTTTCATATCTCATTTTATGCTCATCATTTAGCCTCTCTTTTAACTAGGAATTAGTCTAAATATGCATGTTTAGAATACTTTCTTTATCATTTAGCTCAATCATAGACTAATATATCATGTTAGGATAGTATTTATACTAACCTGATCATCTTATAGTTAGTTTATTGCATTTTAAGATCATGCATAGCTTAGGATGTATTTCATTCTAAAATCTATCAAAAGCATCCCTCGATCTTGCATTTGCCATCCCTAAACCATTTTGCTCAGTGATCTGAGAGCAAAAACATTGGTTTGAGGGACCTTGTAAGATAGAGAACCATGGGACCAACCTTGGGAAGCTGAGTGATACTTCATTACTCCATAGCTTGCACCAAGAAGTCCTGTGTGTGTGTGAGCAAGGCTCCATAGAGCTCCATTTTTTGCATATTGAGTTCTATCGACCCGCTTTTCCCGCATACATTTCTAGCGCCCACCATGGGGCTCTACCCCATATATCTAATCGGTTTTGAAATATAACCCCTTTTGCAGGTCCATGAAAAATGAGAATCAGCACGTAGGAAACATTCCCTGGTGCATCCGGTTAACAGTCTAGCGCATCTCACTTACTGTTTAGTGCGTGGAGTCTATCATCTAGTGCATGAAGTCAATATATTAGCGCATGACTCCCACTAATCTTTTCCTGTAGGTCTCAGCACGAAAAAAAAAAAAAACAGAGCAGCGCTTTCGGCGCACAGAGTAGTGCATCCCGAAAACAGTGTAGTGCGTTGAAACTTTCTTTTAGCGCATCACTGTTATATTATAGCGCGTACAGTTTGTTATGTAGCGCATCACAGACTAAAACAAAAAAGAAAAAAAAATTGTAACCAAAAGTTAAAAATTAGACTTGTGGAAGTCCACCAAATCATCTAACGTTTTTTTTTTCTCTGGTTTTCTTGCAGGATTCTAACAAATTTGTTGTAGAAAGGAGCTTAATCTTAGAATATTTGGATAGTTAGGATTTTCACTAACTTAGTTAAGTTAGTTTAAATTTTTGAACGTCTTTTATTCTTAAAATTGAACTCACTTATTTCTTTTGGGCTATAAAAAGAACCACTATCGGAAATTTTCTTGCTTTTATAGGAGAAAAACTTTATTTGGGCTCTAAAAAGAACAAGCACAAAATTTTCTTTTTCGCAAAAAAAATAGAGCTTAAAAAGAACCTCACCATCCTTTGGTGCATAATAGGATCCACTTTTATTTTGCAAAGGAAAGAACCTCACCTCAAAATTTTTGTTACAATTAAAGAGGGAAGTGATTCCCCTTTTGTTTATCGATGTTTATTTGTTGACCAAATTGAACCTTTTGCTTTGTTGACGCGGTTATTTCCTTAGATTAAAAAAATCATTGCTTTGAGGAAGTAAAATTAACACCATGTTTTTTCTTGGAGCAACATCTTCCAGTAGAGGTTAGAAAATCATTGAATTAAAGGTTTAAAAAGAATTTTTGATTGCCTTGAATCAAAAGAGGAAGGTATATGCTCTCCCCTTAACTGGGTGATCCAAAAAACTAGACCTCTCTTAAAAATATTTCTTTCCTTCAAAGTATTTTACATCCTTTAGTAGGCCTGCCTTCCCGACGAGTTGGAATCAACTCTTAAAGTTGTTTATGGCCGGTGTGAAAGGAACGGCCTAAGTGGGGAACGACTTTGACGCCAAGAATTCCAACCCACTATAATCAAACGTGAAAAGTGATGAAAGTCCTTTTCAACGGTTGCGCGCAGCAATTAGCCTTCCCCCAGTATCCTTGAGATACGTAAAGCCTTTGTTCTAAAGGTTGGGAAGCCTCCTGAGGGAGTTTATCACTGACGGCCGAACGGGAAGCCTGATTATGAACTATAGAAATAGAAGCTTTGAATTGAGTCAGTAACCAGACATTTATAACATCATAGTGCAAGGGTGGGGAAGAATGCGCCTCCAAGATTACTCACCATATATCTCCCAAGATAACTACTCAACTGTGAAGTGATTCACTTTGAGTTAATTTTTGGCAAAAAGTAAAAAAATAGGCGCCCTCTAGGGGGTGACACGGCTGTTTGAGCTGACGGAGTATCGAGACTAGTGGGCTATGATGTTATTTATGACCTTTGAATAAAGAGTCTTTCTGAAGTGTATTATTCGTATCCAAACCTATTAAAACATTGGGGATTGAACACATCCTCGCAGAACATACACTTTTTGTTAGATTAGGCAAAATGGTTGTACTTTTTGTGCCATGCTTGCATTTACTACTTCAGAAAATCATCCATCAAACCTAAAAAATTCACAATAAAAATCCAAAATTTACAAAAAACCAACCAAAGAAAAGAAAAGAAAAAAAATAAGGGCAGTTTAGCGCATAAGAGCAACTTCTTAGCACGTGAGATATTTTTGTTAGTGCATCCAACCATCAAGTTAGCGCATCAGTTCCAAACAGTAGCATTTTTATCCCAAAATCAAAATAGTGTGAAAACATTTAGCGCATCAGAAAAATAGTCTAGCACGTGGAAGCATCAGCTTAGCGCGTGGAAACCCAATATTAGCGCATCAGGTTCAAAAGTTAGCGCGTTACAAGCCTAGGCTAGTGCATGACTTTTTAAACAGATAGAAAACAATTTTTGAACAGTCAAAACTTTAGCGCGTGTCTGGGGGCAGCCTAGTGCATGTAGTCCTTATTTTAGCGCGTGAAGTAAATTGGATAGTGCATCCTGTCTTTGTTTTAGCGCGTGACCAAAATCAAAAAGGTAGGAGGCAAAACAGTGAGGAATTTAAAATTTTTGAAAATATTTTCAGAAGCCTTTTTCCATCAACAATATTTTTCATCAAAGCAAAGTGGCAAAAACAAACCGTTAAAAACTATTTCTTGAGTTAAATTTGTGTCAAAACAAACGTTGTAAAAAATCCTAAACTGATCGCACGATAAAACATATCTATCTTATCATAATCCAAAAACCTCATCATCAGTATCAACAGAATCCTTTACCATCTTACGGATTTCATCTCAAAAACACTTGTTTAAAATTTTCAAGTTGTCAAATCAAGTCTCCATATCGGGAGGTTTTTATCCATATCATTTGACACGCTTTGTCATGAAGGGGCATCTAAGCCTTCACTTTGATAGAGTAAGATTTGAAATTTTCAAACAAGATCAACTAAATCCAAACAAATCAAAGGAAACCATTGATCACTCATGCATGACTAATCCCCATATTCTAATAAGAAAGAACCTTTATCGTAACATCACGTTGAAGAAACAACAACCTAGTTTTTCCAAGTTCATCAAGAGAAATAAGTTTTTATACATCAATCATCAACTCTTCAAATCTCATCGGGTATTCCTTCATCACGTCAAGCGTTATATCCAAAACAAATCCAACGAATTTGACAAAGAACCCTTAAAAACAAGAGCCTACTATCAAAAATTTTCTTTTAATCAAATCATAAACCGCGGAGGAAAGATCAATCCAGCATTCTTACCTAACGAGTGTATCACTTATAACACATCTCGACCAGAACCACCCACCTCCGAGCAACATATCAACAAAGATTTTGTCCCCTTCATCACTGAAAGTTTTTACTAAAATGCTTATTACTCGCTCTCAAAGAAACCAACAAAGCGAGACACACGTAGAGTCTAGTATGAATCGAAGGTTGTCAAATCCTTTTGAAGTTCCACACTTGGAAGAGACTAAAATTTCTGAAGCGCTTCTTCAGGAATGTCAGGAAAACCCTTCATTCCAAAAGCTTGTAGAAAGGCTTATGGAAAATGACAAAGAAAAATATCTGCTCATGCTCACAAGTAAAGGCGTTAAACTTCTCAAAAATTTAGACACAAACATCTTTAGAAACGGATCTTGACAATATGAATATCAAGAACAACAAAGAGAAGAAGAAACTCGTAACTTTGAACAACACATACCTGAGCAACATATTCTAGAACAACGCATACCAAAAATGTGTATACCCGAGCTAGAAACTCCAGAGCAAAATATACCATTTAACACACCTTTTCAGCTGAGAACCAATACAAGGGAAGAACTCTTCCCTCGACAAGACAATATACCTTTGGCTGCTCTTACTCAACAAATGCAAATGTTACAACGAAAAATACATGACATGCAACAAGGGACAACAGTGCAGTACTTTTGGCAAACAAGATTCTTTCTTTGCCTCCAATCAGCAACTATGAACCCCAAATCAAACCACCTTGGTGGAATGATTCACATTATTGTGATTACCATCATAACAAGGGTCATCGGATGAACGATTGCATGAGATTGAAACACGTGGTGCAAGATATGATTGATCGAGGTGACTTAATAGTAGATGGTCTCAAAACAAATGGTGATCACGGAGCCTTTAAAAATCCTCTTCCAAATTATAACAAAAATGGAGCTTCAACCTCGAATGATACACACGGAGCTCATATCAACCATATCTACAACAACACCATAAATCACATATTAGCTGAAGATCATCAAGTAAATGTCATCACCATCCGAGATCAACGTGATCATGAATCTGTCAATGTAACAACCCAAACTCAGAAATATGTCTTAAAAGGACATACGTCACCTGCAACTACTACACCAAAAATCCAATATGACTTGGTTAGCCAACTACGCAAAACTCCAGCTCAGATATCTATACTAGAATTGCTGAAACTGTCACCAAAGCACAAAGACATATTGGAACAAGCACTATTGGAAACCAATGTACCTCAAAATCTGGATACAGACATATTTCAAGCCATGGTCGCCCATATGACTGGACCTCATAACCTCACCTTCTCAAAGCATGACAATACTTCCTTGAGCCATCCGCATAACACTCCTCTCCATATCGAAGTCATTGTTTGCAAACACTGAGTAAAATGAGTCTTAATAGATGGAGGAGCCGGACTTAATATATGTACTTTAAAGCTTATTCATGCATTAAGCTTTTCAGAAGAGTCTATTGATCCTTGTAAGAAGATTACCATAAAGGCATATGATGGTGAGGAAAGGTCCTCTAAAGGAACCATGATGTTACCTATTCAAGTGGGACCAGTGCAAAAGGATACTATGTGTCAGGTCTTAGACATAGATCTCACCTACAATATTTTGTTAGGGTGACCCTGGATATATGAAATGCAAGCAGTGCCTTCTACATATCACCAGTGTGTCAAATTTCCTTATGATGGAAAAGAAATCTCCATATCTACTGATCACAATCCATTTCAACATTGCAACACAATGGGGGCAGCCCAAGATAGTTTGGTTCCTCATAATAGAGAGAAACAACAATCTTTAACATCAGATCTACAAACAACAAAGTCCAACTCCTTATTTGGAGACTTCAAGTAGAAAATACAAATCAAAGACCAAGGCATGGGAGAATACTCTTTGGAGCCCCTATGTTTGGCCAAATTGCCAACATCACCTAGATCTTATGGGTTGCCTACTACATCAACACATCTGGTCACTCAACCCATCACCAAATTTGATGGTACCTTCATCCAATTGGGCACTCTAGCACATGAATCAGAAGACAAGGATGTTCTTAGCTAGTTATACAAAGATGAGGAAGAAGGTAACAGAGCAGCTGCTCTAGACATTGTTCTACCTACACAATAATATGGAAAAGGATACTTAATCATGCAGCAAATGGGATATGATGGTAAAGGACCTATTGGGAAACACAGAGAAGGAGTCACTGAACCCATAGATCTTCCTTCACAACCCAGTGGAAACAAAGCAGGATTGGGTTGTGAGCTCACTTTCCTATTAAAAAGGCCACCCCGCCTAACTACAAAACCTCAATGGAAAGTAAAGAAGAAATACAAAGAAGAATCTTGGCAAGAAGCACTCTTTGAATCAGCAGAAACAATCCGCAAGGCACTGGAACGTCAAGATTAGAAGTTACATCAGGAAAAGCTTCTAAACCACAAAAGGGCCATATCTGCAACAATAGCTCATATTCAAACACCAATATCTCAAGAACCAATAAAATCATCTCCGGATACCTTTATTTCTCCCCGAGGAAGCACAGTCTATGAACAAATACAGAAAGTAGAAGCAGGATCTGACATAGAATCAACAAAAACTATTAAAATGGTATCCATCATCAAAGATTTGTTTTCACCATACAACATACCTAGTTACAGCATTGATAGAATCTGGGATGAGGCCTCTAAGACTGATTCCAATGAATATGAATGGGGTACCTGCTCCAATGCTACTATAGATATCCCTAAAGATACTGATTCCATATCCCTTTCTCAAGAAGAACCTAACGCAGAAGATAGACCTCTGAATTTGGACCACAAAATATCTATGACACCAAGGAAAGTGAACAGAAACATTATGAACAAGTCTATATGGAAGATAATACCATCGAAGACCTCGACGAAATCCTGGACTTCTTTAAAAAAAAGAACAATGACGATAAAAACTTTGTCCTAACACTTACAGTAGCAGAACTTGATCCACCTAACGATTCCTTACCGCTTGTCTTTCCTGACCTCATCGACTGGGATGAACCTGAAATCTATGATATACCAATTTTCTCAGATGATGAATCTATTATCCATTACCTATGTACCATAAATCCGGAAACAAGCTCTACTAGTGACCAAAGTAACGATGTCTACAAACCAAGGAGTGCCAAGTCTCTTAGTCGCAAAAATGAACCAAGTAAAAGATCTGATGCTGAAAACCAGTCAATGGCAACTCTAGATCACAAAAAAGTAAAAATAAAGGACGCATCTGAGGGTGAAAACCTTTTTAAGGCACCTAACGATGGGAGACTTGACACTCTTCCTGAGCACTTTCATGAGTGATCACCCATATTGATTGAACCCACTCAATCAATCAACATTGGTAACACAAAAGCAGTCAAAAACATACACCTTGCAGAATCTCTAATAGAGGAAGAAAGATCAGCATTCATCATTTTCTTTAGAGAACAACAAATTAACTTTGCTTGGTCATATGCTGATATGCCCAGAGTAGATCCACACTTGATCATGCATCACTTGTCCATCTCTTCAGGAGTTAAACTAGTCAAGCAAAAGCTACGAAAGATGAATCCACAGGTGGCACTCATGGTCAAAACTGAACTAAAGAAACTATTAGATGTAGGATTCATCCAACCCATTGACTATGCAGAATGGATTTCCAACATCGTTCCAGTATCAAAACCAGATGGTAGTATCAGAATATACACTGACTTCAGAGACGTCAACAAAGCTTGTCCAAAAGATGACTTTCCTCTGCCCAGTATCGACATAATTGTAGATCTCACAGCAAGCCATGCAATGCTCTCACTAATGGACGGTTTCTCAGGCTATAATCAAATCAAAATAGCCCCAAAGGATCAAGATAAAACCGTGTTCACCTATCTTTGGGGAACGTACTGTTGGAATGTTATGCCTTTTGGCTTAAAGAATGCAGGGGCCACTTATCAAAGAGCAATGACAACAATCTTTCATGACATGATGCACACCTTCATGGAAGACTATGTGCATGATTTACTAGCTAAATCCTTCACCAGAGCGGAACATCTCAGCATCCTAACAAAGATCTTTGATCGATTGGAGAAATTTCAAGTCAAGCTCAACCCTAAGAAGTGTGTCTTCGGGGTTACATCAAGCAAGTTACTAGACTACATAGTCTCAGCTAGAGGTATTGAAGTAGATCCAGCAAATGTACAAGCCATTATGGACATGCCACCACCAAAGAATATCAGTCAACTTAGGTCTCTACAAGGATGACTTCAATCAATCAAGTGGTTCATCGCTCAGCTAGTAGATAAAAGTCTACCATTTAACCATTTACTACACAAAAATGTACCATTCAGATGGGAAACCAAGTGTGCAGAATCTTTTTATCAAATCAAACAATACCTAATGAATCCACCAGTTTTAATACCACCAGTCATAGGAAAGCCACTTATCCTATATATCCCAACAACCGATATATCACTGGGGGCACTATTGGCACAAGAAGATCAACAAGGAAAGGAATGAGCCATATATTATATCAGTAGGACATTGAATGGCTATGAACTCAACTATACATTCATTGAGAAGGCTTGCCTAACAGTGGTCTTCGCATCCCAGAAGTTCCAACATTATATGCTAGCACACACCATTAAGTTAGTCGCCAAAATTGATCCTCTCAAATATCTACTCAGTAAGGCAGCTCTTACAAGCCGATTGGCTAAATGGGTCATGATTCTCAGTGAATTCAACATCCAATACATAGAAAGACGAGCCATCAAAGGACAAGCAATTGCAGATCAGCTGGCTGAAGCACCGCTACCAGGAAAACAAACCATGGAGATTGAATTTCTAGACAGGGGCGTTCTTGCTCTTTCTACCAAACGATGGACCCTATACTTTGACGGATCCTATACACAACATGGTTCAGGTGCTGGTATTCTATTTATCACTCATGAAGGACACACTATACCAAGATCATATAGGCTTATGTTTCCATGCACAAATAATGTGGTAGAATATGAGGCATTGGTTATAGGCATCAAAATGGCTGTAGAATGGAAAATCACAGAGTTAAAGGTCTATGGAGACTCCCAACTCGTCGTCCATCAAATCAACAACGACTATCAGACAAAAGATGACAAGCCACTACCCTACAAGCGAATGGTAGATGACTTCAAACAATATTTTGTGCACATCACCTTTGAGCAAATACCAAGGTTGAACAACAAAGCAGCCGATGCAATGGCTACAATCGTTTCATTACTACAAATTCTAGAGCAACAGAGTCGTTACGAGTTCCTGGTAGAGCAACTGCTCTCCCCAGCCTATGACCACTCTGAATCCCATGTTATCTATGCCTTGATTGGTTCAGATTCTCTGTTATATGGCCCAATATACAACTACCTCAAGAACAATATCTTACCAATTGACCAATCCCATAACCAAAAACGTAACTTTATCCGGCAAGCTGCCCGTTATACTCTTACTGTTGATACTTTGTATCATTGAGGTCTAGATGGTACTCTTCTTCATTGCCTTGATCGTAATGATTCCGATTCCACTTTACACGAGCTTCATGAAGGTATTTGTGGCACTCATTCAAGTGGTACTACTCTTGCTAAAAAAATTCTAAGAATGGGATACTACTGGCCTACAATGGAGAAAGATTCATACCACTTCGCCAAGAAATGTCCTAAATGACATATCCATGGCAATCTGATACATGCACCAGCACAGGAACTATAGCCATTTACAACATCCTGGCCCTTTTGTTAGTGGAGACTAGACTTAGTTGGCAAAATTCATCCTTCATCTTCAAATGGACACAAGTTCATTATAACTGCAATGAAATACTTTACCAAATGGATAGAAGCAGTTCCCATGACCACAGTGACTGAGAAACAAATTGCCTCTTTTATCCTAAATTATCTAATTCACAGATATGGTATTCCAAGTTCAATCATCACAGATAATGGACGACCTTTCAAAAACCAAGATGTACAAGAACTGTATGAAAAATTCAAAATCCAACATCGGTTCTCTACACCATGCTACCCACACGGAAATGGTCAAGCAGAAGCATCTAACAAGACAATACTAAAAATCCTAAAGAAAACAGTGAATGATGCAGGCAAAGATTGGCACGTCCAACTCAATCCAGCACTTTGGGCATACAGAACTAGCATCCGCACACCTACAGGAGCAACACCATACTCATTGGTATATGGATCAGAGGCCATTTTACCCCTGGAAGTAGAAATCCCTTCTGTCAGAGTCTCTTTGAAAGGTTTAATCCCAGATGAAGAGTATCGAGTTAACTGACTGCAAGAACTTGAACTATTAGATGAAAGACGTCAGCATGCTTACACTCATCTCAAAGCATATCAACAACGCATGTGCAGGAGCTACAATCACAAGGTCATCCCTCACAACTTCAAAGTTGGTGACCTAGTCCTCAAAGAAAATCCAAGAAATCGACAAGATCGAGAAAAGAAAGGGAAGTTTGAACCTAACTGGTTGGGTCCCTATGTCATCATATCAGTCTATGGATCAGGTGCCTATCAGCTAACAACTTCAGAAGGAGATGTGCTCGACGAACCAACTAACAACATCCATCTGAAGAAGTACTATACTTAAGTATCCTAGTGCACGAAAAAAGCCAAAATAAGCAAAAAAATAAAAAAATCTAGAAAAAGAAAAAAAACAAAAACAAAGTACAATAAAAACAAATAGTGAAAACCTGGTAAACAGGCGCTCTTGTGAAAGAATGGCTCCTCTATCTATCTCCATACCATTTTATCTGTATCCTTAAAAACACTATCGACCATCGCCCGACACTTAGCACATAGCCATTCAGGATATACTTAGCATAGTCACTATCCTAGTTTATCTATATATATCCTCTTAACACATTCCACCATGGCTTGGAAATCATTGTACATATTCACATCAAGAGGCACACTTAGCTAGGGGCATTTAAAATCGTCAAAAGTTGCGAACATTCAAGATGTCAAAACTAGAAGCAAAACCCAGAAGCATGGCATCCAACAACCAAAACTACGCTTCATCATAAAACAAAAAAAAAAAAAAATCACAAAAATACCAAGGATGGATGATTTTCTGAAGTACTGAATGTTATATTATCGCATACAAATCTTGACTATTTTTTCATTTTGAACTTTTTAAATTATTGGATTCTCTTCCTTTTCTCACTAAATGCTTCAAAGCTAGAGATCATGGGGAACTTCCAATATTTTTTTAGTCTTTTGTTTGGGATGCGATCACTTGTACTGTATGAATACTTGCCTCGAGACGTGAAAAATCGAATATCACTGAAGGCATGATTCCACTTCACACATACAAATGATTTAATCTTGTCTATTTATATGCAATACGCACTCAGGTCGTCCTGGTTCAATTATACCTTGACGCTTGTGCTATCTTGCAAAATCAAAAATCATGTAAATTTTTCTCAGATCATTATGGTTCAATTATACCATTGTGCTTGTATAAATTTTCAACATATCCCAAAATCAAATCAATGCTCAATGATGACACTTATCTCGAAAGCAAATCACATATGGTTGTATCAGGATGGCAAATGCAGAATGAGGATGCTCCAAAAATATAATTGCATATCATTTTACAATTAGTTGCATATCATTTTACAAATAGTTGCATATCATTTTCCAACAATTAGTTGCATATCATTTTACAATTAATAGTTGCATCCTCTCCATCATCCTCATCATCTCCCTCTCCCTCCTCATCATCATCATCGAATACTGGCCGCATCTCCTCAGGATCAGATATCCTGGCTACCGCCCGCGCAACAAACAATCTCCGAGGCATAATCGCATATCTGACCCGTCAAACTAACAAACTCCTCCACCGCCACCGCGCTATCAATGGTCGAGCCCCAATTTGATACGTCCTGCCTCCGCCGTGCATATAAGCAAGCTCCCTGAGGTATACCCTGCTGTCGACCAAACTGTCTCAAAACTCTGGTCACCACAAACCTCTCAATAACAAATGGGGTCCTCCCAATCAAGTATCTCGTCATAAAAACATAGGGCATCTCCAGCCCGTCCTTTGCCCACACCTCACACCCTGTATACGGTCGCCATGTGACTGTATCGATGTCATCCAGCACTCTCCTCCAATGTTCTAGTTTGCCCAGCTTCCGCTGGACAACTAGACCCCTGTATCCATAAGCATATGCACATCCCACGGGCCTATCTCTGTCTGCTAATGGTCTAGCAGTTAGAATGTGCTCCCAACACCATACTTGTAACAACGTCACGCCAGCTGATAAACTATCGTACCCGAGGTATACCACCTCATGCAAATCCCTGTATAGATGGGCTAGCATAGCCGATCCCCATGCGAACCTACGGCCCTGTGTGACCATCTCCTCTAAAACCAGCCCCCATCCCACAGAGAATCCCTTTGACCTGCGATCAGGACAAAGGAATCCATTGATAAACCCTGCCAGTACTGATGGAAGTGGTGCACAATCCAGGTCTAAAAACTCCTGCCATGGGATCTCGTATCCACAGACTGTCTCATCGTGAAAAATGCGGCGAAGTGCCTCTGTACCACCCTCCTCTAATTGCTCATATGTTAGTAGGGCACCTACTACCGGTATGCACAGGATTCTGTAGCAGTCCTCTGGTGTGACTGTCATCTCACTTGTGGCAAAATGAAAGGTGTTTGTGTCGCTATGCCACCTCTCTGCAAGTGCTATAAGTAGCCCCCAGTTCACAGTGAACTGAGGCATATCCAACAGGGACGTCAACCCACATCTCTCAATGATATCCATGTTGGCCTGAGTCAACCGCGGTATCAATGTCCACGGCCTCGGAAATCGCTCCCACGACTGAACCATGCCCAATAGCTCCTGTCAACAAGCAAAACAAATCCAATATCAGTTTCCACATCAAAATAAAGATATCACAATCCAACTCACATCAACAACATGAAACAATTTGCTCATTTACATCAAGTTCAAAATCCTATCATTTCATATCAACTTGTAAAACAACTCAAGTTATCAAAAACCATATCAAAACTTGTAACACAACTCAAGTCTCCAAAATCACATAAACTTGTAAAACAACTCAAGTTTCCCACCCATATTAGCTTGTAAAAAAACTCAAGTTTCCAACCCATATCAGCTTGTAAAACAACTCAAGTTTCCAACCCATATCAACTTGTAACACAGATCAAGCTTCACACATTGAACTTGAAACAAGAGTGCAAAAACAAACCATCTTTTGATCAACACAACACATTGATATCTATGCATAACTTGACTTATTGCAAATCAAAACAAGTTATATCGACACTCATATTGGACGAATCAATAAAACCCAAGACAACAAAACACAACAATTTCCCAAATCACCTCATCTCGCAAAATTTTTTTTGCATGCGCTAAAACAGATTCTCACTGCGCTAAAATCCACCCATGAGCTAGGCTATTTTACTTACACGCTAATCTATTTACCCTATGCGCTAGACTGACTCTATGCACTAATATTTTCCCCCCATGCGCCACCCAACCAGCCCTATGCGCTAAAACCTATCTATGCGCTAACCTATACCTCGCTGACGCTACCTGTTCGACCCTATGCACTAGGTCTACCCTACATGCTAAAACCCCTTACCCATGCGAACCCCTGCGACCCCCATGTGCTAGGTCTAACCTACGCACTACCCTACTGACCTGACGCGCTACCCTATGTTCGGCATGTGCTATTTTCACTCCCTGCTCTAACCTAGACTTTCTATGCGCTACGCTATTTTATTTCGGGTGCAACCCTAAAATTCATCTTCATGCACTACCTAAATTTTCGCATGCACTACTTTGCGACTTTGACGTGCTAAAACGCTAAAACCGAATTTCAAAAATCAACAAATAACCAAAAACGACCAAATCAAAAATCAAAAAAGGGTCAAAAGTGTTGACTTACTGGTGGTCCATATGCAGCAGGTTTCCAGTACCTCCGAACACGCTCAAAACGATGCCTGGAATACGGAATAGGTATTTTGACTTCAGACCAAATTCTCTTTCTCCAAAGTCAACAATGCACAAATGAATCAAATTAAAACACTTTTCCCCTTTTATAGGAGGAAAATGAAATTAGGGTTAGCCAACCGGACATGTAATGCGGTCGCGGTCTCCCCTATACCCTACACAATTTACATTATCAGGAGATGAATCAATTTCCACATTTCATATAGACAAAATCATATACACCACACACAATTCATCAATTCCAATGAAAAAATTTCAAAATATTGATTCATCTCCCGAGGGGGCATCACGCATCAAATCAAATCTGGGGCACAACTTGCAAACCATGAGAGCAACACAAAAATTTCATTTGATCATAAATCACGATAGCACATCATTTTCTTTGAGATAACATGTGCACACACGTCACTTCAAAGAGGGGCAAAATGTAGACGAATAAAAATGACCATATTCCTAAATGAATATTTTATGTTCATTTCTCTATTTAATTAAATCCAATTTAATTAAATTACCCGCATTCCTCTATTTAATTAAGTAAATTACTCAATTTATTTAAATTAAATTCACTAGACTTCTTTTTACCATTTAATGAATAAATCATTTTATTCAATTAAATCCTCCCTATCCACTTTTAATTAAATTCAAATTTAATTAAATAGTTATCCTAAATTGAATAAATCTAATTTATTTAATTTCCCCAAATTGAAACCAAATTGAATTAAATTAACTTTATTTCAATTAAATCCTATTATCCTTCCATCCACTTGCATTTTCCTACATCTCCCACTTGCCTTCCTAAACTCCTTCCTAATTTCTTCTAGACTCTTCTAAACGCTTCTAATTAGCCTAACCCATCTTCTAAACTTTGTCACATCCCTAAACAAGGGGAAGTCACTTCTCAAACCCTTAAAGTCTTTGATAACCATTAAAGGCTTCAAGTCTTCAACCACTTAATTTCCTAAAGTCTCCCAAACCATTAATGGTTAATTCAACCCTCTTACATGGTTAGAGACTTTTTGCCTAACTTAACCTTCATCCAACCCAAGGGTCTCATCAAGCCTTTAATGCTTTGACTATGATTATCTCTTAATAATTTGCACAAGAGTTTATCCTTGGATTAACTCTTAATCCAATGGGTAATCTTAACTTAGGCTTAACCCTTACCCTCTAGATAACCATAAAGTCTTCTCAGGCATTTAATGCCTCCAACCCCTTCTCTCAACCCAACCCTATGTTGGCATTTGTCACCATTTTATTGGTGCAAATTGCAAACATGGATTCCCAACTTTCAAACTCAACCCTTGATTAACTCTTTCAATCCTGGCCATCCATTGCCCTATTTTTGCTATAAATAGAGCTCTCATTCCTCCATTTTGAAAAATCATCCAAGTTTGTAGTATCTCACTTATACTAAAATCCATTCAAGCTTTCATATCTCATTTTATGCTCATCATTTAGCCTCTCTTTTAACTAGGAATTAGTCTAAATATGCATGTTTAGAATACTTTCTTTATCATTTAGCTCAATCATAGACTAATATATCATGTTAGGATAGTATTTATACTAACCTTGTCATCTTATAGTTAGTTTATTGCATTTTAAGATCATGCATAGCTTAGGATGCATTTCATTCTAAAATCTATCAAAAGTATCCCTCGTTCTTGCATTTGCCATCCCTAAACCATTTTGCTCAGTGATCTGAGAGCAAAAACATTGGTTTGAGGGACTGTGTAAGATAGAGAACCATGGGACCAACCTTGGGAAGCTAAGTGATACTTCATTACTCCATAGCTTGCACCAAGAAGTCTTGTGTGTGTGTGAGCAAGGCTCCATAGAGCTCCATTTTTCGCATATTGAGTTCTATCCCTTCGAAGACACAAAAAACAAGATTTTTTTTAATCCTTCCATTGTAATGATTTTCTATCCTAAGTGGAGATGTTGCTCCACATAGACATGGTGTTCATTTTTAACTTTCATAGCAATTTGTGAAAGAAAACATGTTGTTTGTGGTTTATTTTACTTGCACCAAATTGAAGTGTTTCTAATCTACCCCTGCAAAAAATGATGTTAATAAGAACATGGTGGGCTATCAAGCCTAATTTTCCAATTACAGAGTTCTGTCTTTTTACAAACAAAAAGATGTTCTGATAAAAACCAGAACTAAAACAGAATAGAAAAAGAAAAACTTAATCTAACAATTGCGAATTACCTACAGAGAAAATGCGAATTGATGTATCATCAACTGCAAATTACTGTTTAAGCAATTGCAATGTGATGACTGCTTAATTGTGAATTGATATAAGATCAATTACTCACAGAAAAGAAAGAAAAAAATGAATTTTTGAATTTTAAAAAAACAACAGAAAAAGACAGAAGATAGAAGGGTTATTCTGCAATGATATTGTCCCACACCATGCGAGCCATCACATCAATCTCATCATAAAATTTGTACTTGGTTAAGAAATGGTGGATGTTTATGTGATATTGAACAATCTCCTCCTTTTCTTCGATTTCATGGAGCTCCCTTTCTACCTTTAGAAGTTTTTGATATATCCTTTGTTGTCTCCTATGTTGTTTTTCCTTCCTTGCACTTGAAATTCTGAAAGTCACCTTTCCTGCCATTGGATTAAATACATCTTATATGCAGAAATTGAATTTTCCAGAATTTGATGAAATTTCTGGGTTAGATGCACAAGACTAGATAATAAAGAAATGACAAAAGATTTTTTGAATTTGCAACCCCCTAAGGCAATTGTGATATGTTTTTGCAATTGTGGTGCAACTATTGAGCAATTTGTTGGAATCCAATAACACTGAGAGGGGGGGTCAATCAGTGTTATACCAGATGAATTAATTTTAGCCTTATTAAAACATGCATACACCAACCGGTATACCAGTACATATAGAATTGAAAGAAGTAAAGAAACCAATATGAAGAGATATTACAAAATATAGGGGGTTTGCACTTGCAAGAAGGCTTACAGCCTAGAGCACACTGCTTAATCACAAATGGAGCCTCACTGACTACATATAAATACAGACTAAATCCAGAGAAGCGTTGAACTGCTAAGATAACATCTTTTATGCCAGAATGCAGTTCTGGTTTAAGCTTTGTATGTTCTGGTTTGAAACCCTAAACCCTTTACCGGAATAACCCTTAATAAATATCCTCACATACATAATCTCTTTGATATATTTCACATTATATCACATTCAAATATCCATCACCATATCTATATCAAAATGATCTAATCCAACTGACCTATATATCCTATACAACTTACCAAGAGATATTGGCCTCAAATATCGATAACCATATTCTAAACCATGTCGGCTTGCCTTGCCGGTAACTAAAGAAATCCTTATATTTTGTCGGTGCCAATGTCGGTGCTGGTGTAGTGTCTGTGAAGTGCCTGTCTGTACATTACTGAACCAAAACATGAAGCCGAAACAAAATACCATGTTGAAATCAATGACAACATATTGAAACCAATCAATTGAGTGTCAATTTCCAACAATCTCCCCCTTTGGCATTGATGGCAACACTCATGTGAAAAATGGTCAAGGTTTCATCTATCGGTGTCATCCTGCCTGCTCCCCCTGAGCTAAATATTCATTAATGAAAAATACTCCATACACCCATATCTCCATATCTCCCCCTAATGTATACAACTCCTATTCTTTTTCACATCTATATCACTCCCCCTTTGGCATCAATGCCATCAAAAATTCTAAAAAAAAAGTCAAAGTTCCAAAAAAAACCAAAACCTGTACAGTGAATATCCCAAAAATATCTTATCAGAGCTTAACAAATTTCAAAATTTCCAAATAAGCCATCTCCAATACCTCAAGATAAGTATCCCAACCAGTTTTGAAAGTCCCAAAAATAGATACAAGTCCATTTAATATATGTGCAAATTATTCTTTCTCACTTACCTTTGCTGGTGTGGGCTTTCCAACCATATCCATACATTCTTTCTTATGTACACTGAGTGAATCCAACCGAGTACTCAGCAAGCCTCTCAGACTTCTGGCTCTTCTTATAATTTTGTCTCCTTCCTTCTCAAGAACAGAAATTTGGGCTTCCAAAATCAAAATTTGACCATCAATGGATGCAGTCAATGAAGTCAGTCCATCAAAAGAATTAGCTATATTTGCAATTTTCTCCTAAAATTCTTTTATCTTCTTATCCACATTAATTGTAAGTATATCTGTGTTACAACATACCCTATAAATATTTGTAAATTGCTTCAAAGAATTATCTATCAGTTTCAACTTTTCATCAATTTTCTTCTTCTCAGATTCAATCACCTAATCAAATGCAACTCTTTTAGCTTGAGTGAACCTCTCCAGTGCTTGTCGGTTTGAAATATGTTGTAAGGATTGAAAATCCTTTGAAATGTGCTTAGTAATTGTCTTAAGCTTACCAGATGGGCTTGCTTCATTGTCAATCTTGCACTCTGGGACTACTCTGTGTAAAACAGTGATTGACTGATCAATAATCCCTTTATCTGTAGATCCCTCCTTCATTAATTTTTGTGTTGTCATTATCATGATTTCAGTAGGACTCATCTTGGTTATGTTTCTCTTTACAACCTACGAGGTGTCAATTGACAACAATGATGGACCAACTACCGGTTCTCTATCGGTTTCCCCTTTCTTCTCCTCTGATGATTTGTCCTTTATAGATTCCTCGCTTGCACCGGTGGCTTTGCCACTTGGTGCAGTCTCTGTAACTGTCACTTCCTTTGTAGGAACTTTAACCTTAACCTATACATTTGTATCTGGAGGACTGTTATTCTCAATATTAGTATCCTTTACATCATCAACCTTTTCACTCTCTATATTAGCCGGTATCTCAACATCTATATGTACATTTGTATCTACCGGGGGCTTGATTTTCACTATCTTAATGTTTTTCAAAATTGAGGGTGAAGTACCCATAATCCCCTTTCCTTTGCCTTCAACCGAGATGTCTGTAGTGTCTATCTTTGATTCCGGTGAAGTAAAGAAACCTCTGTTCTCTCCAAAGAACTTAAACCATGCCTTTTGAGTCTCCTTTATTATCTCATTTACCCTTCCTAGCATCAGACTCATTATTTTATGTTTACTATTAAAGACTTTTGTATCTGCCACCTCAAGTGTCCTTTCCATTTCCTTTGGAGTAATAGTAACACAAACAGATAACAATTCTTGAATTTTAATATGCTTGTCTTCTTGCATTGTTGATAGTCTTCTAGCATCTAACATATTTATATAATTATGTCGGTATTTGGTTTTCAATTTCTATTGAGGCTTTCTTATAAATATCCAAATATAATAATATTGCTTCCTCTACGTCTCTTTGTTCATCATCCTCTAAATGTTCATAATAAAATTATACATTCTTTAACATGCCATCCTTAGTGATTTCATCTACTAACTCTGCACAAGTGTTTGGTGGAATGATAGTCACATTACCAGATTGAATTGCCAGATCGATGTCATTCTTCTTCTTCCTTCTTGCAGTACCAGATGGAGCTGAAGTGGTTACTTTTGGTGCTTGCTTTTGTGTCGGTATTTTGAATGTAACCTTACTAACCAGTTGCTTTTTAGCCTCTACCTTTTTTTTCCTCTATTTTCTTCCTTACAACCCTCTTGAATACCATTGGTGTGTCATCCTTAGATTCAGGCTCTACTGTAACAGGCTCAATGTATACTTTTGGATTCTTCGTCTTCCTACCTTTCTTTGGGACAACATCAATTAATGCTTTAATGTCCTATGAGACCTTCTCAACAAATTTTTGTAGCCTTTCCTTCCTGCTTCTCTCTCTTCTTCTGGTTGAGATATGTTTCAACCTCTTGTGATTTTTGTTTTGCAGTACCACAAGGCTTCTCTGCCTCATCAATAGGTGCATCAACTAACATTTTTACATAAGCCTCAAGGATCTGTGCATCCACTTCATAGCCCATTTCCTCAATCCAAATCTTCTAGGGTTTAACCACTTCCATAAGTGTTTCATCCTTCTTCACCATGAAGCATATGTCAGTCGAATATTTTTCTACAATATGCTTAGGAACCCTTTCCCTAGACTTCATAGATTTTTGGAACCCCTTAAAATATCCCCATACTTTATCATCTCTCTGACTGTCTAATGTAGCAATTGACTATTTCAATTGTCTCCCTATCGAGATATCAAATTCCCATTGCCTCTTCCCAAAACCAGGAGTATCATTCATGAAAAATAACATTAAGTAGACAATTAAGTTGCAATACCGGAAGGTTCCTTTCTTTTCTCCCTTAATCTTTCCTAGGTTTATTAACAGTTCATCTAACATCCAACCGCATAGATCCAATTTCTTATTTTCTCTCATCATTTTGTATGCTGCAAAAATGCAGGAACTGGAAACAGAGTTCAGTCAGTTTGACTGAGTTACCTTATATCCGATGATCATGCTCCTGAATCTGATGTTTGTGTCGATAATAGTGCGTATTCTCATAGATCTCCTGTCAAATGTCGTGTCAGTGATTTTATTCACACAATCATTCGAAACCTTCTTGTTTGGACATTTCCCAACCTGTGGTAAACTAGTGATTGCCTTGCTGACTTCCTTGGTGATCTTGTAAGGTTTGTCCAACCAGATAAACTCCCCATGTACTCTACTCAAAACATACCTAATTATTTTATCTTCGAATTTCAGGATGTCCAGAATGTCGGTAAACCACAAATCTTCAATGTGCTTGTATGCCTTTTTGATCTTTCTAGATTCTCCCATCAGCTCGTTCATGTACATGCCATTTATTTCATATTTTCCCAAGTCCTCAATGTGACAATGTATGTATGCCCTAACATATTCAACATAGACAACTCCCTCTGGAACATAGGAAAATGCTCCAACCAAATTTTCCAAGGTAGCCACATGTGGATATCGCTTGAAAATCGGCCCAGGGAGGTCCTTGACCTCTATTATAGTCAGATTTGAAACAAATATAGGAATAGATGATGATCCCACTTCCATGTTTAAAGATAAATACCTGTTGATTGCTTTCGGTGAAAATGCTTAACAAATTCTTCCAGTCGTCGGTGAAATTGCTCAAGAAGAGATCTGATTGCTCTGAAATGCCTTTGATCACTCTTAGTCACTCTTAATCACTTTGAAATCGCTTTGAATGCAAGGTGATCAATAATGAAGTGAATTCAACCTTTTAACCTCCGAGAAAAACCCTAATCTTCCATTGACATTAATGACTACCGGTGAAAGATACTGGATCTCGAACGGAACATATCCATGTTGGATAAGCATCTCCAATGTCTGGAACATCTTCCAGAAACCTCTTCCTGGGGCATATGCAGTATCTTCATGAATTTTGCCTACCCCTAAGGCATCTGCCTCAGTTGCCGAATGAGTTACCTACTGGTGCAAGAGCAACCTCCTCTGCCGAATAAGTAACCGGTGCATTTCCATTTGATGATTGTTCTTTAGTCTTCCTAACTCATCTTTGAGTATGATCTTGCCGGATTTCACTAACCTTCTCTTTCCCTTTCTCATTTGATCCTCCATTACCAACCAGTGGAATTCTGCTTCTACAAAATTTAGCAATATGTCCAACCTCATTACATGCATAACATGTAACATTGTTCCTTTGAATTGCTTTGCTAAAACCGGTGAAATTGTTTGACCTGCACTGATTAGCCTTATGTCCAAACTTTCCGCATGCATAGCATTTAACATTTATTCTGCAATATTTTGTATTATGACCATACTTATTGCATTTAGAACATTTATCGAGAGCAAAATCAAGGTTTTGATTTGCTCTATTTCTACATTGTCTAGCCATGTGACAAAATCTATTGCAAACAAAATATCTACCATTAAATTTATAAGCATTAAATTGCCTTACTGGTGCCTTATGGTTTTGATCTTCATTGGCAGTACCAGAACTCTATCTTTGCTCAAATCTAAGTCCACTGGAATCTCCAATCCGCCTTTCTCTCTTCAACAACTCATCTAGTTGTGCTGAGCTAATCTTGAATTTTTCTTTATACTCATTTGCAGTAGTTAGATCTTCTCTCAGAATTATTATTTGTCTATGAAGCTCTTGTTCATTACTCTAGGATTGTAATAAATCAGTCCTCAACATATCATTCTCATGAACCAACCTACCACATTCTTCAAATTTGTTCTTCAGGCATACAACAAGATTTTCTTCCTTTTTTCTTTCGTTCCTCAATCTCCTTATATATTCTCAGAGTTATAGCTTGCATTTCATTTCTCATAACCATGTTCTCCTTACTCAATTTATGACATTGTTCCTTAAGGTCATCTTTCTCTTCATTATCCCGACTTTACAAAAGTTCCTTCCTCCTAGCTTGAATAAATGATAGCCTCTCTTGTAGGACAAGAATGAATTCTTTAGCAGAATTCAATTCATCTGGTATCTTTAAGTTCTTCAACCTTTTAGCATCATAATCTTCAAGTGCCATCTCAAGTTGTTTCTCCAAACCCATGTCCATGGATTCCAGATTCAAGATCTTCCTCAAGCTGTTAAACTTTCTCTGAGGCACAAGGCTTTGATACCAATTGTTGGAATCCAATAACACTGAGAGGGCGGGGGGGTGGGGGGGGGCTGAATCAGTGTTATACCAGATGAATTAATTTCAGCCTTATTAAAACATGCATACACCAACTGGTATATCGGTACATACAGAATTGAAAGAAGTAAAGAAACCAATAAGCCAATCACATAAATGAGAATCATAACACACATAATTATACGTGGAAAAAATCAAAGAGGAAAAACCACAGTGGGATTTGTGACCCACAATATCAATCCACTGGCCATATGAAGAGATATTACAAAATATAAGGGGCCAACACTTGTAGGAAGGCTTACAGCCTAGAGCACACTGCTCAATCACAAATGGAGCCTCACTGACTACATATAAATCCAGACTACAATCCAGAGCAGTGTTGAACTGCTAAGATAGCATCTTTTATGCTAGAATACAGTTTCGGTTTAAGTTTATTCTGGTCTGAAACCCTAAACCCTTTACCGGAATAACCCTTACATAAATATCCTCACATACATAATCTCTCTGATATATTTTGCATTATATCACATTCACATATCCATCACCATATCTATATCAAAATGATCTAATCCAACTGACCTACATATCCTATACAACTTATCATGTCTTATGTCGGCTTACAAAGATAATTATAATATCAAATTACATGTCGGCTGGATAACATAAATGCATGAATATCAAAAACAATTGCCGATGTCAGATCCAAGAGATATCAGCCTCCAATACCGATAACCATATTCTAAACCATGTCGGCTTGCATTGTCGGTAACCAAACAAATCCTTCTGTCATGCTAGTGCCAGTGTCGGTGTAGTATCTATGAAGTGCCTGTCGATACACAACTAAACGAAAACATGAAATCGAAACAAAATACCATGTTTCCATCAATGACAACATAGTGAAGCAATCAATTGAGTGTCAATTGCCAACACAATTGCGGTACAACTACTGCACAATTGTGGTGTAATATAAGCAATTGCGAATTTCTGCTTAGGCAATTACAAAATCAGGATCCTGTTTCAAGTACGGATCTGCAAAATCATTCAAAACAAAAAATTAAGGTTAGCATGCTTCATGTCGGGTTCACCAAATCCTTAACTATCAAAACAATTTCAAACATAAACCAATAGAAATTAACACAAGATAAGAATAAATTCAAATAACTGAAACTCCCTCATTCTGCATCTTTGCTTCCATTGTGCTTCTCCAATTTGAGTGGTTGGTGGCTCTCAGGTATTGCACTAATTTCCTGCATACAAATACTTCGAAGACTGTGATTTTGAAAAAGCTAGATACTAGAAGGCTGAATGCTAGATTGAATTGATGAAAATGATGTTGAATTTATAGATTTTCAACACAAAGGGGGTGAGAAATAGAACTCAAGTGTTGATTGATAGATAACTAAAATTGATTAATCAGTAAACTAGTCATGATTGATTTGTTAACTCAATAGATTGATCTGTTAACATGATTGATTAGAGAGTGAACTCAATAGATTGGATAGTAAACTCATTTGATTGATCAGTGAACTGAATAGACTAGGGAGATGACTGAATTTATGGATTAGTCAAAAAAAGGTGATTGAGAGTTAAAAAGGATAATTGATGAGTTAACTGATTATACAACTGATTTGATCAATCAGTTTTGATTTTAGCAATGTGTTGTAGGAATTTGAAATTGAATTTGATTTTCATTTTCAATTTGGATTTGAATTTGGTCATTCGAATGCTGAAATGCACATGAAATTTACTGAAATTCAGATTTGGTGAAAAGTGAATTTGGAAATGTGAAATTTGATGAAATGATATGAAATTCGAATTTGGGGAAATATGAATTTGAGAGAAATAAAATTAGATGGAATTAATTGGAATTATAATTTGGGGAATTGGAGGAATTTAATTAATTAAATTTAAATTATTTAAATTAATTAATTAAATTAATTAAATAATAAAGATTATTTAATTAAGGAATAAATCATAATTAATTAAATAAATAATATTTAATTAATAAATGAGATAGGTTTAATTGATTAAATGATTTGAGAATAGAAATTGAATAGTTAGAAGTGTTGAAAGCGATGATTAGAAGAAATAGTTAGTTTAATCAAATAATTATAGAATTACTTAATTAAATAGATGAATAATTAGAGTAAAATTAATGAGACATTTTTAGGTGTCTACAACCCTTACATTATTTCTGAGTGCAAACAACATAATGCTTTTCAACTTTCTAGGCTGGATGGTGTTGTGGAGCCAATCCCAGTGAATGAGATTCACCTCAAGCATTTCTTTTGAGGTATGTCTTAAAGACTTGTACATATTTCAGTTTCAAGTTAATAGGCACTTCTGCATTGTAGGTTAGTTTGTTTTTGTTTTCCCTAAGTGCCTAGTGCACAAGTTTCCAAGAGGAATAAGGAGTTTTGTTTTCTAAAAGCAACGCATTGTAGTTATACTTGGAGACATTCATTATGTGAAGCAAGAAGTGTATATTTTCTGCCACACACATGAAATATCACCCATGTATACCTATGATGTACTCCTACAATCGTGTTTCAAGTCAATGTTGTTATTTTTCTGTCCTAATCAGCTAATTACAGTTATATCATTCATGAAAGCAAGTTGTTGCACCTTCCTGTCACAAATCACACACCTATAGTTAGCTGGTTAGGACAAATTTGAGGTGTTTTCTTTTGTTTTTGTTTTACTTTTGAGTTTGGGTTCAAGTTTTGAAGAAGTTTTGACTGACTGTGCCCAATGGATGCATAAGGCAACTAATCAAATGTTTACCAGGCAAACATATAGCAGATGTCGCCAGAAATGTTACCCATTTTTGCTTACAAGCTCAATCAGGTAGAGCTTTGGTGCTTAAGTTTTAAAAGAGGTACATCTTTAGCCTATTTGTGTTACTTATGTGTTTGAAGAAGAGATTTCTGAATGTGTATATTTCAAAATTTTACTTCATAAGAGTCAAAAGTACAGAAAAGAAGGAAAACCTTTGTGGAAAAGAAGTATTTTATTAAATTCAAACACAATTGTCTCACACAAGGGCCGTGAGACTGTCAATACATAGCTAACATATGAAAACAAAACATGTACATGTATGCATGAATGTAGAAGAAGAAGCATGATAGGGATGAAACCAATCATTGTCTGAATGACTAGTGAGCTTGGTGAAGTCCTGGAGTGTTTGTGGTTGTCTTGTCCTTTGTTGTTGTCCTATCCTTTGTACCTGCATAGAAATATACAATGAGTTGGAACTTTTAGTTCTAAGCAATGGTTGATTACACTCATATCACGTACATTGATGCATGCATGCAAATGCTAAGCTAACATATATCAAATATGTATAATCAATTTCATGGGAGAGAGATGTAGGGGATATCAAATCAACATGCCTCAATATGAGAAATAAATGCTGAGTATGGAAAGGAACATATGTTTTTATCTAACTTGTTTGCTTCATGTGCAGGAACAAGAAAAGAACTATGTGCTAGTTATAAATTTTATGTATGAGTGGGAGTAAATGAGGCTCCCACAAGGGTTGAGCCCAGCTCATAAGATAATTACAGAATACAATCAGAGTAAGCGGGTGAAATATTGTTGAGATCATTCAAATATCAAGCATAATGAGACATTAAAGGGACATGTACCTTTCATGAAACCTTTTGTTACATCAAATAAAATCACCAATTACAAGTGAATCAGTTTATGCTTGTATAATAGATGTGTGAAACTTTTCTTCAATATTTTTATACTAATACTGAAGAAATTTCAAAAAACCCCATGCCACAAGGGCTTCTTGGACTTTCCTCAGTACTGGTATGAGATACTTATTGTAACCAATAGGAGCTACAAAATAAATGAACAAAGTGAACATGGCCAACTTCAATCAACATGATTGCAAATATATATGGAGATCAGTCAATGAGTACAAGTGACAGAGTTAATCCACTCAAAAAGCCAACCATAGTGATAAGATAAAAAGGGAAGGATAGTCATATGCATGAAGCATCTTATTTTGCATTGAAAAAATGCTAAGCAAATATCATGTAGGAAATGTCAAGGAGCCTGTAGGTCAACACTTCCAAAATAGGATATAGTGTATTTAACATAATATTTGTGCAATGATGGCTAGTATAATGGAAGACTAAGGAATCATGAAAGCAAGAGTTCAATAATACAAGAATAAGAACAACAAGCATTCATAATGGTGCAGCCATGACAATAGACAGTATGAAACAATGTGAATCTTAAGTAAGAGCAATCCATTCCACAATGATGCATATGTTACATGAATGGAGTAGTACTCAGAGAGACCCACCATGAAGGAATGGTAAAGAACAACAAAAAGCAACTCATAACTTCAAGGCATGCTTCTATGTATTTATTTTGCAAACTCCATGTAGATCTTATTTTTTGAGCAAAAGACATAGAGTAATCTAGGCATGTAAAAGATGAGTAAGGTTTCTTCTTGAGACCTCTGAGTTTAACTATAGTAGTATTTTCACAAAAGCAATCATAGACTTATCAAATGACACAAGAATAGATAGCTAAAAAAAAAATAGTGTAAATACAGTCACGTGTTTTGATCATTTCTCAAAAATCTTGATGCCAAATTGGCTAATTTTTTCACAGAATTTTGAAGCCGTCAATTAGAAAAAAACCCATTAAATGTCATGAAAACCTAGTTCATGGATTTTGGGAAAAGTTCACCAGTCTGAGAACTACATTGTCTTCAAAATTTGCAAAAGACCATGCAATCACAGGAATCTAAGCCCAAACCAATCCCAGTTGCAAGGCATAGAATAAAAATAGATGGATTTTTATACAAGATACGAAAAGTGAATAAGATGCAAATACAAAACCCGTGGGTATTTATTCAAGACCAGATCTGAGGGAAAGCTACATACCTCTGAATCTTTGTCAAGGTCTCATGCTGTAAACTCAGAATGGTGAAAAATTTACAATAGAGATTACTTCTTTACCTATGCACAAAGATGGAGCTTTTCATGGCTGGGTTTCATCTAATAGTTTTGCCTTTGCAACTATCTTGAACATTATGTGATGTAAAAACTAGAGATGGCGGTTGCCCTTGAATGGCCGAATGAAAGTGAAGAATGAAGACTTTTTGTCTTCTTTTCTTTTCTTTTGCATCTCTTAGGGTTTTACCCTAAGATCTTCAAAATTTTCCTTTTCAAGAAGCATGTAGGATCCTGCAACCTAGCTTAAGGCCTTATTTTAATTTTTAAATGCATTATAAGTGTTAAGTGCTCAAAACATTTAAATGTTTTTATGAAATATACATGCATATACCTCATGTATTATTAAGTGTTTTTAACACTTATTGTTTTGCTTAGGCATGTATACTCATTGAATCCTGTAAATCTTGTAATCTCCTGCGTAACTTGCATTATTTTTGTAAATATTTATGAAGAGTGGTTGATCATTTCCCACCTCATAAATATATTTTTGAAATGCAAGTTGAAGAAGTTAGTGGTCTAATTGCAATCCTAGTTGAGTTGAGTCTTTGCTTTAGTCAAGCAGTGATTTTTGATGAGTTGTCTCAGTTTTGAGACAAACTAGGTGATTTGGAGCACCTAATCACTCCTTTGACTTCAGTTAGGGAGTCTAACTGATTGTCATATCACTTTGGGAGATTTTTAGGAGCTCAAAGTGCAATTTTCTTGAGTTTCATCCCTAATTTCTTGGGATTTTCTGTTACATTCGGGAATGAGCTTTTGGCAATTTTTGTTGCAGATTTTGTGGAGTTTGTCCATGAGTTAGCCCCACTTTTTGTGGCGAGGCTTGAGGAGAGAGCCAAAATTCAAATTTTTAAATTTTGAATCTTGGAGAATTTTTTTGTATAAGTGTGGATCTTCACACTTAGTTCAGGCTCTAGGGAGAGTTCTTAGTTTTGGCATATGTTATACTTTGTAACTCATATTGAGCACATCCTTTATGTAATGCAAATTGTTCCTCTATTCTAAATAAAAGGTTGATTCCTTTACTATTTTTTTTGTTTTCTCAAATTGCGCATTGTGAGATTATACAAGAGTTTGTGGTTTCAATTTGAAGTCCTTTCTTCTTTTATTTTCCTTTCATGTTTAAGTGCATAATTAGTGTGCTAAGGTGCAGGTTCCTAACTGTGTAGTGATTTTCTGAAGGTCAAGACTGTGAGAATAATTTTTTTTATCTTTTGTTGATACAAGAAAAACCTCTTAGGAAATCATTGATGCAAGCATACATAGTGTGTTGGGAATCTTATTGTCTTCTTATTTTTTATTTTTGTGAGCATAATCAAGTGTTGTAGGAAATATTTAATTAGTGGTATATCACCTTAGTAGTTTAAGCATTTCTTTTTTCAAGATTCCTTCTATCCCTTTACCTTGTCA